>NW_026648360.1:0-111774 GCF_030028045.1 Hippopotamus amphibius kiboko
AGGCATGACCCCACTTGCAAGCAGGACTCCTGCCACCTCTTTGCTGCCTGCCACACGCCCTCGCTGCCTGCACTGTCTTCACTGCTGGCAGGCCTCTGTGTGCACAGGCCAGTCTCCGCCAAGGAAACAAGGGGCTTGCTCTCCCCTTGCTAGGAGCTCCTCCTACAGCACTCTGGACCAGGGCACACACGCCCCTGGACCAGCAGCCTGCAAGGAAGCTGCCGCTGAGCCATGCAGAAAGGCCTGCAGCACTTGGCAGGGAGCCTTCGGCTGTGGACAGCTTGCCCTCTGCCAAGCCTCGGAGGAGCTCATGGACGATGGGGCCTGCAGCGTTTTCCATGGGAGAGCACTGGGGGCCCAAATGCTCCCCTGTGCCTTCCGAGCCCCTTCCCACCCACAGGCCCTTGGCACCCACTCTGTTGCCAGAGGGAAGCCCTAAGCAGGACTCTCGAGCCTGTGCAGCCAGAGTGCCTCCTGCTTGGAAATGGCCTCAGGAACTCATTTGAAGTGAGGCTGCTCCCATGCTTGTCAGCCAGCAGATGGTGCCATCGCTCCACCAAAAAACTCTCTGCTTTGCCTTCAGCCCTGGCTCGCCCTGCTGAGCTCTCTCTGCCTCAAGCAGAAACTCCAGTGTGCGTCCAGCCTACAGAAAGCAGAGTGCCTTTGCCTGAGCACTGCTATGCTGTGGCAGCACCCTGAAGGCCTCCCAGGGCCTTCTCTGCCCTAACCCAGTCGTGCCATTCGGCCCAGGCGGGGAGCAAAGTTCCCCCTTGGCAGGGCTCAGCGTGGGGCCTGTGTGTGGTTTCAGGGCTGGGAAAGGGCAGATCCTGAAGCTGGGTGCCCTCCTGTGAATGGGGCCTGCTGGGCAGAGCCGGCATGCCCTGGTTGGGATGTAGGAGATCTGGGGCCTTCAAGCTGCGTGCACATCCCCTCTCTGGCTGCCCCTCTGGCTGCCCCTCTTGCTTCTTCTCTGCTGCCAAGCCTCTCACACCACACGTGCGTCTCATTGGAAGGAGCAGGCTGCTTGCCATTCTTGGGCAGGGAATCTTCCCACATGCCTCGTTTCCTCGAAGGGGAGTGCACACTGACCCAGAGCCTCCAGAGGATCTGCCGTCTCTCCAGCCACAAAGGCCTGTAGCCGAGTCCATGACAGCCTGTGGCATGGAGGGCTTCTGTGGCAGAGGGCCATGCTTCCCTGGCAGGGGCTCCTTCTCACACTGCTTTCCGTGGGGAAACACTGCGTGTGCCAAGGCTCTCCTGTGTGCACAAAATCTCTCCCCAGTGCCTGAGGTGCAGGGAATCCTCTTTGGACACAGAGCAATGTTCTGGGCAGACCTCCCATGCTGGGAGAGCCTCCACTTCCCCAACTGTCCAACTGCCTCAGGAACACACTTCTAGGGAGTGTGGGTCTAACAGGCAGAAGGGCCCGAGTGAGGAACGTGGATGGCAGGCCAAAGCCACTGTGCTGAGCATTCGCCCGGCAAGTCCCAGCTGAAGGCTCTGTGCACCAGGCTCAAGCTGGAATGAGCCTGTAGCCTGGCCTCCAGTCCCAGGCTTTCCCTGGGCACTGCTAGTTTGGGACCCATCCCAGGCTCAGCCAGGCCTCCCTAGGGCCTGTGCTGGCCTAGGAAACTGCCAGCCAGCAGGACCTCGACAGAGCACAGTTCATGCGAGCAGGCCCCAGGGTGTTGCCTGTGTGTGTCTTGCACTGCTGGGAAGCTGCGGGTCCAGAGGCTGTGTGTGCACGTGGCCACTGGGGCCTGAGCACAAGACAGGCATGACCCCACTTGCAAGCAGGACTCCTGCCACCTCTTTGCTGCCTGCCACACGCCCTCGCTGCCTGCACTGTCTTCACTGCTGGCAGGCCTCTGTGTGCACAGGCCAGTCTCCGCCAAGGAAACAAGGGGCTTGCTCTCCCCTTGCTAGGAGCTCCTCCTACAGCACTCTGGACCAGGGCACACACGCCCCTGGACCAGCAGCCTGCAAGGAAGCTGCCGCTGAGCCATGCAGAAAGGCCTGTAGCACTTGGCAGGGAGCCTTCGGCTGTGGACAGCTTGCCCACTGCCCAGCCTCGGAGCAGTTCGTGGATGCTGGGGCCTGCAGCGTTGTCCATGGGAGAGCACTGGGGGCTCAAAGGCTCCCCTGTGCCTTCCGAGCCCCTTCCCACCCACAGGCCCTTGGCACCCACTCTGTTGCCAGAGGGAAGTCCTAAGCAGGGCTCTCGAGCTTGTGCAGCCAGAGTGCCTCCTGCTTGGAAATGGCCTCAGGAACTCATTTGAAGTGAGGCTGCTCCCATGCTTGGCAGCCAGCAGATGGTGCCATCGCTCCACCAAAAAACTCTCTGCTTTGCCTTCAGCCCTGGCTCGCCCTGCTGAGCTCTCTCTGCCTCAAGCAGAAACTCCAGTGTGCGTCCAGCCTACAGAAAGCAGAGTGCCTTTGCCTGAGCACTGCTATGCTGTGGCAGCACCCTGAAGGCCTCCCAGGGCCTTCTCTGCCCTAACCCAGTCGTGCCATTCGGCCCAGGCGGGGAGCAAAGTTCCCCCTTGGCAGGGCTCAGCGTGGGGCCTGTGTGTGGTTTCAGGGCTGGGAAAGGGCAGATCCTGAAGCTGGGTGCCCTCCTGTGAATGGGGCCTGCTGGGCAGAGCCGGCATGCCCTGGTTGGGATGTAGGAGATCTGGGGCCTTCAAGCTGCATGCACATCCCCTCTCTGGCTGCCCCTCTGGCTGCCCCTCTTGCTTCTTCTCTGCTGCCAAGCCTCTCACACCACACGTGCGTCTCATTGGAAGGAGCAGGCTGCTTGCCATTCTTGGGCAGGGAATCTTCCCACACGCCTCGTTTCCTCGAAGGGGAGTGCACACTGACCCAGAGCCTCCAGAGGAGCTGCCGTCTCTCCAGCCACAAAGGCCTATAGCCGAGTCCATGACAGCCTGTGGCATGGAGGGCTTCTGTGGCAGAGGGCCATGCTTCCCTGGCAGGGGCTCCTTCTCACACTGCTTTCCGTGGGGAAACACTGCATGTGCCAAGGCTCTCCTGTGTGCACAAAATCTCTCCCCAGTGCCTGAGGTGCAGGGAATCCTCTTTGGACACAGAGCAATGTTCTGGGCAGACCTATCATGCTGGGAGAGCCTCCACTTCCCCAACTGTCCAACTGCCTCAGGAACACACTTCTAGGGAGTGTGGGTCTAACAGGCAGAAGGGCCCGAGTGAGGAACGTGGATGGCAGGCCAAAGCCACTGTGCTGAGCATTCGCCCGGCAAGTCCCAGCTGAAGGCTCTGTGCACCAGGCTCCAGCCTGAATGAGCCTGTAGCCTGGCCTCCAGTCCCAGGCTTTCCCTGGGCACTGCTAGTTTGGGACCCATCCCAGGCTCAGCCAGGCCTCCCTAGGGCCTGTGCTGGCCTAGGCCACTGCCAGCCAGCAGGACCTCGACAGAGCACAGTTCATGCGAGCAGGCCCCAGGGTGTTGCCTGTGTGTGTCTTGCACTGCTGGGAAGCTGCGGGTCCAGAGGCTGTGTGTGCACGTGGCCACTGGGGCCTGAGCACAAGACAGGCATGACCCCACTTGCAAGCAGGACTCCTGCCACCTCTTTGCTGCCTGCCACACGCCCTCGCTGCCTGCACTGTCTTCACTGCTGGCAGGCCTCTGTGTGCACAGGCCAGTCTCCGCCAAGGAAACAAGGGGCTTGCTCTCCCCTTGCTAGGAGCTCCTCCTACAGCACTCTGGACCAGGGCACACACGCCCCTGGACCAGCAGCCTGCAAGGAAGCTGCCGCTGAGCCATGCAGAAAGGCCTGTAGCACTTGGCAGGGAGCCTTCGGCTGTGGACAGCTTGCCCACTGCCCAGCCTCGGAGCAGTTCGTGGATGCTGGGGCCTGCAGCGTTGTCCATGGGAGAGCACTGGGGGCTCAAAGGCTCCCCTGTGCCTTCCGAGCCCCTTCCCACCCACAGGCCCTTGGCACCCACTCTGTTGCCAGAGGGAAGTCCTAAGCAGGGCTCTCGAGCTTGTGCAGCCAGAGTGCCTCCTGCTTGGAAATGGCCTCAGGAACTCATTTGAAGTGAGGCTGCTCCCATGCTTGGCAGCCAGCAGATGGTGCCATCGCTCCACCAAAAAACTCTCTGCTTTGCCTTCAGCCCTGGCTCGCCCTGCTGAGCTCTCTCTGCCTCAAGCAGAAACTCCAGTGTGCGTCCAGCCTACAGAAAGCAGAGTGCCTTTGCCTGAGCACTGCTATGCTGTGGCAGCACCCTGAAGGCCTCCCAGGGCCTTCTCTGCCCTAACCCAGTCGTGCCATTCGGCCCAGGCGGGGAGCAAAGTTCCCCCTTGGCAGGGCTCAGCGTGGGGCCTGTGTGTGGTTTCAGGGCTGGGAAAGGGCAGATCCTGAAGCTGGGTGCCCTCCTGTGAATGGGGCCTGCTGGGCAGAGCCGGCATGCCCTGGTTGGGATGTAGGAGATCTGGGGCCTTCAAGCTGCGTGCACATCCCCTCTCTGGCTGCCCCTCTGGCTGCCCCTCTTGCTTCTTCTCTGCTGCCAAGCCTCTCACACCACACGTGCGTCTCATTGGAAGGAGCAGGCTGCTTGCCATTCTTGGGCAGGGAATCTTCCCACATGCCTCGTTTCCTCGAAGGGGAGTGCACACTGACCCAGAGCCTCCAGAGGATCTGCCGTCTCTCCAGCCACAAAGGCCTGTAGCCGAGTCCATGACAGCCTGTGGCATGGAGGGCTTCTGTGGCAGAGGGCCATGCTTCCCTGGCAGGGGCTCCTTCTCACACTGCTTTCCGTGGGGAAACACTGCGTGTGCCAAGGCTCTCCTGTGTGCACAAAATCTCTCCCCAGTGCCTGAGGTGCAGGGAATCCTCTTTGGACACAGAGCAATGTTCTGGGCAGACCTCCCATGCTGGGAGAGCCTCCACTTCCCCAACTGTCCAACTGCCTCAGGAACACACTTCTAGGGAGTGTGGGTCTAACAGGCAGAAGGGCCCGAGTGAGGAACGTGGATGGCAGGCCAAAGCCACTGTGCTGAGCATTCCCCCGGCAAGTCCCAGCTGAAGGCTCTGTGCACCAGGCTCAAGCTGGAATGAGCCTGTAGCCTGGCCTCCAGTCCCAGGCTTTCCCTGGGCACTGCTAGTTTGGGACCCATCCCAGGCTCAGCCAGGCCTCCCTAGGGCCTGTGCTGGCCTAGGAAACTGCCAGCCAGCAGGACCTCGACAGAGCACAGTTCATGCGAGCAGGCCCCAGGGTGTTGCCTGTGTGTGTCTTGCACTGCTGGGAAGCTGCGGGTCCAGAGGCTGTGTGTGCACGTGGCCACTGGGGCCTGAGCACAAGACAGGCATGACCCCACTTGCAAGCAGGACTCCTGCCACCTCTTTGCTGCCTGCCACACGCCCTCGCTGCCTGCACTGTCTTCACTGCTGGCAGGCCTCTGTGTGCACAGGCCAGTCTCCGCCAAGGAAACAGGGGGCTTGCTCTCCCCTTGCTAGGAGCTCCTCCTACAGCACTCTGGACCAGGGCACACACGCCCCTGGACCAGCAGCCTGCAAGGAAGCTGCCGCTGAGCCATGCAGAAAGGCCTGCAGCACTTGGCAGGGAGCCTTCGGCTGTGGACAGCTTGCCCTCTGCCAAGCCTCGGAGGAGCTCATGGACGATGGGGCCTGCAGCGTTTTCCATGGGAGAGCACTGGGGGCCCAAAGGCTCCCCTGTGCCTTCCGAGCCCCTTCCCACCCACAGGCCCTTGGCACCCACTCTGTTGCCAGAGGGAAGCCCTAAGCAGGACTCTCGAGCCTGTGCAGCCAGAGTGCCTCCTGCTTGGAAATGGCCTCAGGAACTCATTTGAAGTGAGGCTGCTCCCATGCTTGGCAGCCAGCAGATGGTGCCATCGCTCCACCAAAAAACTCTCTGCTTTGCCTTCAGCCCTGGCTCGCCCTGCTGAGCTCTCTCTGCCTCAAGCAGAAACTCCAGTGTGCGTCCAGCCTACAGAAAGCAGAGTGCCTTTGCCTGAGCACTGCTATGCTGTGGCAGCACCCTGAAGGCCTCCCAGGGCCTTCTCTGCCCTAACCCAGTCGTGCCATTCGGCCCAGGCGGGGAGCAAAGTTCCCCCTTGGCAGGGCTCAGCGTGGGGCCTGTGTGTGGTTTCAGGGCTGGGAAAGGGCAGATCCTGAAGCTGGGTGCCCTCCTGTGAATGGGGCCTGCTGGGCAGAGCCGGCATGCCCTGGTTGGGATGTAGGAGATCTGGGGCCTTCAAGCTGCGTGCACATCCCCTCTCTGGCTGCCCCTCTGGCTGCCCCTCTTGCTTCTTCTCTGCTGCCAAGCCTCTCACACCACACGTGCGTCTCATTGGAAGGAGCAGGCTGCTTGCCATTCTTGGGCAGGGAATCTTCCCACATGCCTCGTTTCCTCGAAGGGGAGTGCACACTGACCCAGAGCCTCCAGAGGATCTGCCGTCTCTCCAGCCACAAAGGCCTGTAGCCGAGTCCATGACAGCCTGTGGCATGGAGGGCTTCTGTGGCAGAGGGCCATGCTTCCCTGGCAGGGGCTCCTTCTCACACTGCTTTCCATGGGGAAACACTGCGTGTGCCAAGGCTCTCCTGTGTGCACAAAATCTCTCCCCAGTGCCTGAGGTGCAGGGAATCCTCTTTGGACACAGAGCAATGTTCTGGGCAGACCTCCCATGCTGGGAGAGCCTCCACTTCCCCAACTGTCCAACTGCCTCAGGAACACACTTCTAGGGAGTGTGGGTCTAACAGGCAGAAGGGCCCGAGTGAGGAACGTGGATGGCAGGCCAAAGCCACTGTGCTGAGCATTCGCCCGGCAAGTCCCAGCTGAAGGCTCTGTGCACCAGGCTCAAGCTGGAATGAGCCTGTAGCCTGGCCTCCAGTCCCAGGCTTTCCCTGGGCACTGCTAGTTTGGGACCCATCCCAGGCTCAGCCAGGCCTCCCTAGGGCCTGTGCTGGCCTAGGAAACTGCCAGCCAGCAGGACCTCGACAGAGCACAGTTCATGCGAGCAGGCCCCAGGGTGTTGCCTGTGTGTGTCTTGCACTGCTGGGAAGCTGCGGGTCCAGAGGCTGTGTGTGCACGTGGCCACTGGGGCCTGAGCACAAGACAGGCATGACCCCACTTGCAAGCAGGACTCCTGCCACCTCTTTGCTGCCTGCCACACGCCCTCGCTGCCTGCACTGTCTTCACTGCTGGCAGGCCTCTGTGTGCACAGGCCAGTCTCCGCCAAGGAAACAAGGGGCTTGCTCTCCCCTTGCTAGGAGCTCCTCCTACAGCACTCTGGACCAGGGCACACACGCCCCTGGACCAGCAGCCTGCAAGGAAGCTGCCGCTGAGCCATGCAGAAAGGCCTGTAGCACTTGGCAGGGAGCCTTCGGCTGTGGACAGCTTGCCCACTGCCCAGCCTCGGAGCAGTTCGTGGATGCTGGGGCCTGCAGCGTTGTCCATGGGAGAGCACTGGGGGCTCAAAGGCTCCCCTGTGCCTTCCGAGCCCCTTCCCACCCACAGGCCCTTGGCACCCACTCTGTTGCCAGAGGGAAGTCCTAAGCAGGGCTCTCGAGCTTGTGCAGCCAGAGTGCCTCCTGCTTGGAAATGGCCTCAGGAACTCATTTGAAGTGAGGCTGCTCCCATGCTTGGCAGCCAGCAGATGGTGCCATCGCTCCACCAAAAAACTCTCTGCTTTGCCTTCAGCCCTGGCTCGCCCTGCTGAGCTCTCTCTGCCTCAAGCAGAAACTCCAGTGTGCGTCCAGCCTACAGAAAGCAGAGTGCCTTTGCCTGAGCACTGCTATGCTGTGGCAGCACCCTGAAGGCCTCCCAGGGCCTTCTCTGCCCTAACCCAGTCGTGCCATTCGGCCCAGGCGGGGAGCAAAGTTCCCCCTTGGCAGGGCTCAGCGTGGGGCCTGTGTGTGGTTTCAGGGCTGGGAAAGGGCAGATCCTGAAGCTGGGTGCCCTCCTGTGAATGGGGCCTGCTGGGCAGAGCCGGCATGCCCTGGTTGGGATGTAGGAGATCTGGGGCCTTCAAGCTGCATGCACATCCCCTCTCTGGCTGCCCCTCTGGCTGCCCCTCTTGCTTCTTCTCTGCTGCCAAGCCTCTCACACCACACGTGCGTCTCATTGGAAGGAGCAGGCTGCTTGCCATTCTTGGGCAGGGAATCTTCCCACACGCCTCGTTTCCTCGAAGGGGAGTGCACACTGACCCAGAGCCTCCAGAGGAGCTGCCGTCTCTCCAGCCACAAAGGCCTATAGCCGAGTCCATGACAGCCTGTGGCATGGAGGGCTTCTGTGGCAGAGGGCCATGCTTCCCTGGCAGGGGCTCCTTCTCACACTGCTTTCCGTGGGGAAACACTGCATGTGCCAAGGCTCTCCTGTGTGCACAAAATCTCTCCCCAGTGCCTGAGGTGCAGGGAATCCTCTTTGGACACAGAGCAATGTTCTGGGCAGACCTATCATGCTGGGAGAGCCTCCACTTCCCCAACTGTCCAACTGCCTCAGGAACACACTTCTAGGGAGTGTGGGTCTAACAGGCAGAAGGGCCCGAGTGAGGAACGTGGATGGCAGGCCAAAGCCACTGTGCTGAGCATTCGCCCGGCAAGTCCCAGCTGAAGGCTCTGTGCACCAGGCTCCAGCCTGAATGAGCCTGTAGCCTGGCCTCCAGTCCCAGGCTTTCCCTGGGCACTGCTAGTTCGGGACCCATCCCAGGCTCAGCCAGGCCTCCCTAGGGCCTGTGCTGGCCTAGGCCACTGCCAGCCAGCAGGACCTCGACAGAGCACAGTTCATGCGAGCAGGCCCCAGGGTGTTGCCTGTGTGTGTCTTGCACTGCTGGGAAGCTGCGGGTCCAGAGGCTGTGTGTGCACGTGGCCACTGGGGCCTGAGCACAAGACAGGCATGACCCCACTTGCAAGCAGGACTCCTGCCACCTCTTTGCTGCCTGCCACACGCCCTCGCTGCCTGCACTGTCTTCACTGCTGGCAGGCCTCTGTGTGCACAGGCCAGTCTCCGCCAAGGAAACAAGGGGCTTGCTCTCCCCTTGCTAGGAGCTCCTCCTACAGCACTCTGGACCAGGGCACACACGCCCCTGGACCAGCAGCCTGCAAGGAAGCTGCCGCTGAGCCATGCAGAAAGGCCTGTAGCACTTGGCAGGGAGCCTTCGGCTGTGGACAGCTTGCCCACTGCCCAGCCTCGGAGCAGTTCGTGGATGCTGGGGCCTGCAGCGTTGTCCATGGGAGAGCACTGGGGGCTCAAAGGCTCCCCTGTGCCTTCCGAGCCCCTTCCCACCCACAGGCCCTTGGCACCCACTCTGTTGCCAGAGGGAAGTCCTAAGCAGGGCTCTCGAGCTTGTGCAGCCAGAGTGCCTCCTGCTTGGAAATGGCCTCAGGAACTCATTTGAAGTGAGGCTGCTCCCATGCTTGGCAGCCAGCAGATGGTGCCATCGCTCCACCAAAAAACTCTCTGCTTTGCCTTCAGCCCTGGCTCGCCCTGCTGAGCTCTCTCTGCCTCAAGCAGAAACTCCAGTGTGCGTCCAGCCTACAGAAAGCAGAGTGCCTTTGCCTGAGCACTGCTATGCTGTGGCAGCACCCTGAAGGCCTCCCAGGGCCTTCTCTGCCCTAACCCAGTCGTGCCATTCGGCCCAGGCGGGGAGCAAAGTTCCCCCTTGGCAGGGCTCAGCGTGGGGCCTGTGTGTGGTTTCAGGGCTGGGAAAGGGCAGATCCTGAAGCTGGGTGCCCTCCTGTGAATGGGGCCTGCTGGGCAGAGCCGGCATGCCCTGGTTGGGATGTAGGAGATCTGGGGCCTTCAAGCTGCGTGCACATCCCCTCTCTGGCTGCCCCTCTGGCTGCCCCTCTTGCTTCTTCTCTGCTGCCAAGCCTCTCACACCACACGTGCGTCTCATTGGAAGGAGCAGGCTGCTTGCCATTCTTGGGCAGGGAATCTTCCCACACGCCTCGTTTCCTCGAAGGGGAGTGCACACTGACCCAGAGCCTCCAGAGGAGCTGCCGTCTCTCCAGCCACAAAGGCCTATAGCCGAGTCCATGACAGCCTGTGGCATGGAGGGCTTCTGTGGCAGAGGGCCATGCTTCCCTGGCAGGGGCTCCTTCTCACACTGCTTTCCGTGGGGAAACACTGCATGTGCCAAGGCTCTCCTGTGTGCACAAAATCTCTCCCCAGTGCCTGAGGTGCAGGGAATCCTCTTTGGACACAGAGCAATGTTCTGGGCAGACCTATCATGCTGGGAGAGCCTCCACTTCCCCAACTGTCCAACTGCCTCAGGAACACACTTCTAGGGAGTGTGGGTCTAACAGGCAGAAGGGCCCGAGTGAGGAACGTGGATGGCAGGCCAAAGCCACTGTGCTGAGCATTCGCCCGGCAAGTCCCAGCTGAAGGCTCTGTGCACCAGGCTCCAGCCTGAATGAGCCTGTAGCCTGGCCTCCAGTCCCAGGCTTTCCCTGGGCACTGCTAGTTTGGGACCCATCCCAGGCTCAGCCAGGCCTCCCTAGGGCCTGTGCTGGCCTAGGCCACTGCCAGCCAGCAGCACCTCGACAGAGCACAGTTCATGCGAGCAGGCCCCAGGGTGTTGCCTGTGTGTGTCTTGCACTGCTGGGAAGCTGCGGGTCCAGAGGCTGTGTGTGCACGTGGCCACTGGGGCCTGAGCACAAGACAGGCATGACCCCACTTGCAAGCAGGACTCCTGCCACCTCTTTGCTGCCTGCCACACGCCCTCGCTGCCTGCACTGTCTTCACTGCTGGCAGGCCTCTGTGTGCACAGGCCAGTCTCCGCCAAGGAAACAAGGGGCTTGCTCTCCCCTTGCTAGGAGCTCCTCCTACAGCACTCTGGACCAGGGCACACACGCCCCTGGACCAGCAGCCTGCAAGGAAGCTGCCGCTGAGCCATGCAGAAAGGCCTGTAGCACTTGGCAGGGAGCCTTCGGCTGTGGACAGCTTGCCCACTGCCCAGCCTCGGAGCAGTTCGTGGATGCTGGGGCCTGCAGCGTTGTCCATGGGAGAGCACTGGGGGCTCAAAGGCTCCCCTGTGCCTTCCGAGCCCCTTCCCACCCACAGGCCCTTGGCACCCACTCTGTTGCCAGAGGGAAGTCCTAAGCAGGGCTCTCGAGCTTGTGCAGCCAGAGTGCCTCCTGCTTGGAAATGGCCTCAGGAACTCATTTGAAGTGAGGCTGCTCCCATGCTTGGCAGCCAGCAGATGGTGCCATCGCTCCACCAAAAAACTCTCTGCTTTGCCTTCAGCCCTGGCTCGCCCTGCTGAGCTCTCTCTGCCTCAAGCAGAAACTCCAGTGTGCGTCCAGCCTACAGAAAGCAGAGTGCCTTTGCCTGAGCACTGCTATGCTGTGGCAGCACCCTGAAGGCCTCCCAGGGCCTTCTCTGCCCTAACCCAGTCGTGCCATTCGGCCCAGGCGGGGAGCAAAGTTCCCCCTTGGCAGGGCTCAGCGTGGGGCCTGTGTGTGGTTTCAGGGCTGGGAAAGGGCAGATCCTGAAGCTGGGTGCCCTCCTGTGAATGGGGCCTGCTGGGCAGAGCCGGCATGCCCTGGTTGGGATGTAGGAGATCTGGGGCCTTCAAGCTGCATGCACATCCCCTCTCTGGCTGCCCCTCTGGCTGCCCCTCTTGCTTCTTCTCTGCTGCCAAGCCTCTCACACCACACGTGCGTCTCATTGGAAGGAGCAGGCTGCTTGCCATTCTTGGGCAGGGAATCTTCCCACACGCCTCGTTTCCTCGAAGGGGAGTGCACACTGACCCAGAGCCTCCAGAGGAGCTGCCGTCTCTCCAGCCACAAAGGCCTATAGCCGAGTCCATGACAGCCTGTGGCATGGAGGGCTTCTGTGGCAGAGGGCCATGCTTCCCTGGCAGGGGCTCCTTCTCACACTGCTTTCCGTGGGGAAACACTGCATGTGCCAAGGCTCTCCTGTGTGCACAAAATCTCTCCCCAGTGCCTGAGGTGCAGGGAATCCTCTTTGGACACAGAGCAATGTTCTGGGCAGACCTATCATGCTGGGAGAGCCTCCACTTCCCCAACTGTCCAACTGCCTCAGGAACACACTTCTAGGGAGTGTGGGTCTAACAGGCAGAAGGGCCCGAGTGAGGAACGTGGATGGCAGGCCAAAGCCACTGTGCTGAGCATTCGCCCGGCAAGTCCCAGCTGAAGGCTCTGTGCACCAGGCTCCAGCCTGAATGAGCCTGTAGCCTGGCCTCCAGTCCCAGGCTTTCCCTGGGCACTGCTAGTTTGGGACCCATCCCAGGCTCAGCCAGGCCTCCCTAGGGCCTGTGCTGGCCTAGGCCACTGCCAGCCAGCAGGACCTCGACAGAGCACAGTTCATGCGAGCAGGCCCCAGGGTGTTGCCTGTGTGTGTCTTGCACTGCTGGGAAGCTGCGGGTCCAGAGGCTGTGTGTGCACGTGGCCACTGGGGCCTGAGCACAAGACAGGCATGACCCCACTTGCAAGCAGGACTCCTGCCACCTCTTTGCTGCCTGCCACACGCCCTCGCTGCCTGCACTGTCTTCACTGCTGGCAGGCCTCTGTGTGCACAGGCCAGTCTCCGCCAAGGAAACAAGGGGCTTGCTCTCCCCTTGCTAGGAGCTCCTCCTACAGCACTCTGGACCAGGGCACACACGCCCCTGGACCAGCAGCCTGCAAGGAAGCTGCCGCTGAGCCATGCAGAAAGGCCTGTAGCACTTGGCAGGGAGCCTTCGGCTGTGGACAGCTTGCCCACTGCCCAGCCTCGGAGCAGTTCGTGGATGCTGGGGCCTGCAGCGTTGTCCATGGGAGAGCACTGGGGGCTCAAAGGCTCCCCTGTGCCTTCCGAGCCCCTTCCCACCCACAGGCCCTTGGCACCCACTCTGTTGCCAGAGGGAAGTCCTAAGCAGGGCTCTCGAGCTTGTGCAGCCAGAGTGCCTCCTGCTTGGAAATGGCCTCAGGAACTCATTTGAAGTGAGGCTGCTCCCATGCTTGGCAGCCAGCAGATGGTGCCATCGCTCCACCAAAAAACTCTCTGCTTTGCCTTCAGCCCTGGCTCGCCCTGCTGAGCTCTCTCTGCCTCAAGCAGAAACTCCAGTGTGCGTCCAGCCTACAGAAAGCAGAGTGCCTTTGCCTGAGCACTGCTATGCTGTGGCAGCACCCTGAAGGCCTCCCAGGGCCTTCTCTGCCCTAACCCAGTCGTGCCATTCGGCCCAGGCGGGGAGCAAAGTTCCCCCTTGGCAGGGCTCAGCGTGGGGCCTGTGTGTGGTTTCAGGGCTGGGAAAGGGCAGATCCTGAAGCTGGGTGCCCTCCTGTGAATGGGGCCTGCTGGGCAGAGCCGGCATGCCCTGGTTGGGATGTAGGAGATCTGGGGCCTTCAAGCTGCGTGCACATCCCCTCTCTGGCTGCCCCTCTGGCTGCCCCTCTTGCTTCTTCTCTGCTGCCAAGCCTCTCACACCACACGTGCGTCTCATTGGAAGGAGCAGGCTGCTTGCCATTCTTGGGCAGGGAATCTTCCCACACGCCTCGTTTCCTCGAAGGGGAGTGCACACTGACCCAGAGCCTCCAGAGGAGCTGCCGTCTCTCCAGCCACAAAGGCCTATAGCCGAGTCCATGACAGCCTGTGGCATGGAGGGCTTCTGTGGCAGAGGGCCATGCTTCCCTGGCAGGGGCTCCTTCTCACACTGCTTTCCGTGGGGAAACACTGCATGTGCCAAGGCTCTCCTGTGTGCACAAAATCTCTCCCCAGTGCCTGAGGTGCAGGGAATCCTCTTTGGACACAGAGCAATGTTCTGGGCAGACCTATCATGCTGGGAGAGCCTCCACTTCCCCAACTGTCCAACTGCCTCAGGAACACACTTCTAGGGAGTGTGGGTCTAACAGGCAGAAGGGCCCGAGTGAGGAACGTGGATGGCAGGCCAAAGCCACTGTGCTGAGCATTCCCCCGGCAAGTCCCAGCTGAAGGCTCTGTGCACCAGGCTCCAGCCTGAATGAGCCTGTAGCCTGGCCTCCAGTCCCAGGCTTTCCCTGGGCACTGCTAGTTTGGGACCCATCCCAGGCTCAGCCAGGCCTCCCTAGGGCCTGTGCTGGCCTAGGCCACTGCCAGCCAGCAGCACCTCGACAGAGCACAGTTCATGCGAGCAGGCCCCAGGGTGTTGCCTGTGTGTGTCTTGCACTGCTGGGAAGCTGCGGGTCCAGAGGCTGTGTGTGCACGTGGCCACTGGGGCCTGAGCACAAGACAGGCATGACCCCACTTGCAAGCAGGACTCCTGCCACCTCTTTGCTGCCTGCCACACGCCCTCGCTGCCTGCACTGTCTTCACTGCTGGCAGGCCTCTGTGTGCACAGGCCAGTCTCCGCCAAGGAAACAAGGGGCTTGCTCTCCCCTTGCTAGGAGCTCCTCCTACAGCACTCTGGACCAGGGCACACACGCCCCTGGACCAGCAGCCTGCAAGGAAGCTGCCGCTGAGCCATGCAGAAAGGCCTGCAGCACTTGGCAGGGAGCCTTCGGCTGTGGACAGCTTGCCCTCTGCCAAGCCTCGGAGGAGCTCATGGACGATGGGGCCTGCAGCGTTTTCCATGGGAGAGCACTGGGGGCCCAAAGGCTCCCCTGTGCCTTCCGAGCCCCTTCCCACCCACAGGCCCTTGGCACCCACTCTGTTGCCAGAGGGAAGTCCTAAGCAGGGCTCTCGAGCTTGTGCAGCCAGAGTGCCTCCTGCTTGGAAATGGCCTCAGGAACTCATTTGAAGTGAGGCTGCTCCCATGCTTGGCAGCCAGCAGATGGTGCCATCGCTCCACCAAAAAACTCTCTGCTTTGCCTTCAGCCCTGGCTCGCCCTGCTGAGCTCTCTCTGCCTCAAGCAGAAACTCCAGTGTGCGTCCAGCCTACAGAAAGCAGAGTGCCTTTGCCTGAGCACTGCTATGCTGTGGCAGCACCCTGAAGGCCTCCCAGGGCCTTCTCTGCCCTAACCCAGTCGTGCCATTCGGCCCAGGCGGGGAGCAAAGTTCCCCCTTGGCAGGGCTCAGCGTGGGGCCTGTGTGTGGTTTCAGGGCTGGGAAAGGGCAGATCCTGAAGCTGGGTGCCCTCCTGTGAATGGGGCCTGCTGGGCAGAGCCGGCATGCCCTGGTTGGGATGTAGGAGATCTGGGGCCTTCAAGCTGCGTGCACATCCCCTCTCTGGCTGCCCCTCTGGCTGCCCCTCTTGCTTCTTCTCTGCTGCCAAGCCTCTCACACCACACGTGCGTCTCATTGGAAGGAGCAGGCTGCTTGCCATTCTTGGGCAGGGAATCTTCCCACATGCCTCGTTTCCTCGAAGGGGAGTGCACACTGACCCAGAGCCTCCAGAGGATCTGCCGTCTCTCCAGCCACAAAGGCCTGTAGCCGAGTCCATGACAGCCTGTGGCATGGAGGGCTTCTGTGGCAGAGGGCCATGCTTCCCTGGCAGGGGCTCCTTCTCACACTGCTTTCCGTGGGGAAACACTGCGTGTGCCAAGGCTCTCCTGTGTGCACAAAATCTCTCCCCAGTGCCTGAGGTGCAGGGAATCCTCTTTGGACACAGAGCAATGTTCTGGGCAGACCTCCCATGCTGGGAGAGCCTCCACTTCCCCAACTGTCCAACTGCCTCAGGAACACACTTCTAGGGAGTGTGGGTCTAACAGGCAGAAGGGCCCGAGTGAGGAACGTGGATGGCAGGCCAAAGCCACTGTGCTGAGCATTCGCCCGGCAAGTCCCAGCTGAAGGCTCTGTGCACCAGGCTCCAGCCTGAATGAGCCTGTAGCCTGGCCTCCAGTCCCAGGCTTTCCCTGGGCACTGCTAGTTTGGGACCCATCCCAGGCTCAGCCAGGCCTCCCTAGGGCCTGTGCTGGCCTAGGCCACTGCCAGCCAGCAGCACCTCGACAGAGCACAGTTCATGCGAGCAGGCCCCAGGGTGTTGCCTGTGTGTGTCTTGCACTGCTGGGAAGCTGCGGGTCCAGAGGCTGTGTGTGCACGTGGCCACTGGGGCCTGAGCACAAGACAGGCATGACCCCACTTGCAAGCAGGACTCCTGCCACCTCTTTGCTGCCTGCCACACGCCCTCGCTGCCTGCACTGTCTTCACTGCTGGCAGGCCTCTGTGTGCACAGGCCAGTCTCCGCCAAGGAAACAAGGGGCTTGCTCTCCCCTTGCTAGGAGCTCCTCCTACAGCACTCTGGACCAGGGCACACACGCCCCTGGACCAGCAGCCTGCAAGGAAGCTGCCGCTGAGCCATGCAGAAAGGCCTGTAGCACTTGGCAGGGAGCCTTCGGCTGTGGACAGCTTGCCCACTGCCCAGCCTCGGAGCAGTTCGTGGATGCTGGGGCCTGCAGCGTTGTCCATGGGAGAGCACTGGGGGCTCAAAGGCTCCCCTGTGCCTTCCGAGCCCCTTCCCACCCACAGGCCCTTGGCACCCACTCTGTTGCCAGAGGGAAGTCCTAAGCAGGGCTCTCGAGCTTGTGCAGCCAGAGTGCCTCCTGCTTGGAAATGGCCTCAGGAACTCATTTGAAGTGAGGCTGCTCCCATGCTTGGCAGCCAGCAGATGGTGCCATCGCTCCACCAAAAAACTCTCTGCTTTGCCTTCAGCCCTGGCTCGCCCTGCTGAGCTCTCTCTGCCTCAAGCAGAAACTCCAGTGTGCGTCCAGCCTACAGAAAGCAGAGTGCCTTTGCCTGAGCACTGCTATGCTGTGGCAGCACCCTGAAGGCCTCCCAGGGCCTTCTCTGCCCTAACCCAGTCGTGCCATTCGGCCCAGGCGGGGAGCAAAGTTCCCCCTTGGCAGGGCTCAGCGTGGGGCCTGTGTGTGGTTTCAGGGCTGGGAAAGGGCAGATCCTGAAGCTGGGTGCCCTCCTGTGAATGGGGCCTGCTGGGCAGAGCCGGCATGCCCTGGTTGGGATGTAGGAGATCTGGGGCCTTCAAGCTGCGTGCACATCCCCTCTCTGGCTGCCCCTCTGGCTGCCCCTCTTGCTTCTTCTCTGCTGCCAAGCCTCTCACACCACACGTGCGTCTCATTGGAAGGAGCAGGCTGCTTGCCATTCTTGGGCAGGGAATCTTCCCACACGCCTCGTTTCCTCGAAGGGGAGTGCACACTGACCCAGAGCCTCCAGAGGAGCTGCCGTCTCTCCAGCCACAAAGGCCTATAGCCGAGTCCATGACAGCCTGTGGCATGGAGGGCTTCTGTGGCAGAGGGCCATGCTTCCCTGGCAGGGGCTCCTTCTCACACTGCTTTCCGTGGGGAAACACTGCATGTGCCAAGGCTCTCCTGTGTGCACAAAATCTCTCCCCAGTGCCTGAGGTGCAGGGAATCCTCTTTGGACACAGAGCAATGTTCTGGGCAGACCTATCATGCTGGGAGAGCCTCCACTTCCCCAACTGTCCAACTGCCTCAGGAACACACTTCTAGGGAGTGTGGGTCTAACAGGCAGAAGGGCCCGAGTGAGGAACGTGGATGGCAGGCCAAAGCCACTGTGCTGAGCATTCGCCCGGCAAGTCCCAGCTGAAGGCTCTGTGCACCAGGCTCCAGCCTGAATGAGCCTGTAGCCTGGCCTCCAGTCCCAGGCTTTCCCTGGGCACTGCTAGTTCGGGACCCATCCCAGGCTCAGCCAGGCCTCCCTAGGGCCTGTGCTGGCCTAGGCCACTGCCAGCCAGCAGGACCTCGACAGAGCACAGTTCATGCGAGCAGGCCCCAGGGTGTTGCCTGTGTGTGTCTTGCACTGCTGGGAAGCTGCGGGTCCAGAGGCTGTGTGTGCACGTGGCCACTGGGGCCTGAGCACAAGACAGGCATGACCCCACTTGCAAGCAGGACTCCTGCCACCTCTTTGCTGCCTGCCACACGCCCTCGCTGCCTGCACTGTCTTCACTGCTGGCAGGCCTCTGTGTGCACAGGCCAGTCTCCGCCAAGGAAACAAGGGGCTTGCTCTCCCCTTGCTAGGAGCTCCTCCTACAGCACTCTGGACCAGGGCACACACGCCCCTGGACCAGCAGCCTGCAAGGAAGCTGCCGCTGAGCCATGCAGAAAGGCCTGTAGCACTTGGCAGGGAGCCTTCGGCTGTGGACAGCTTGCCCACTGCCCAGCCTCGGAGCAGTTCGTGGATGCTGGGGCCTGCAGCGTTGTCCATGGGAGAGCACTGGGGGCTCAAAGGCTCCCCTGTGCCTTCCGAGCCCCTTCCCACCCACAGGCCCTTGGCACCCACTCTGTTGCCAGAGGGAAGTCCTAAGCAGGGCTCTCGAGCTTGTGCAGCCAGAGTGCCTCCTGCTTGGAAATGGCCTCAGGAACTCATTTGAAGTGAGGCTGCTCCCATGCTTGGCAGCCAGCAGATGGTGCCATCGCTCCACCAAAAAACTCTCTGCTTTGCCTTCAGCCCTGGCTCGCCCTGCTGAGCTCTCTCTGCCTCAAGCAGAAACTCCAGTGTGCGTCCAGCCTACAGAAAGCAGAGTGCCTTTGCCTGAGCACTGCTATGCTGTGGCAGCACCCTGAAGGCCTCCCAGGGCCTTCTCTGCCCTAACCCAGTCGTGCCATTCGGCCCAGGCGGGGAGCAAAGTTCCCCCTTGGCAGGGCTCAGCGTGGGGCCTGTGTGTGGTTTCAGGGCTGGGAAAGGGCAGATCCTGAAGCTGGGTGCCCTCCTGTGAATGGGGCCTGCTGGGCAGAGCCGGCATGCCCTGGTTGGGATGTAGGAGATCTGGGGCCTTCAAGCTGCGTGCACATCCCCTCTCTGGCTGCCCCTCTGGCTGCCCCTCTTGCTTCTTCTCTGCTGCCAAGCCTCTCACACCACACGTGCGTCTCATTGGAAGGAGCAGGCTGCTTGCCATTCTTGGGCAGGGAATCTTCCCACACGCCTCGTTTCCTCGAAGGGGAGTGCACACTGACCCAGAGCCTCCAGAGGAGCTGCCGTCTCTCCAGCCACAAAGGCCTATAGCCGAGTCCATGACAGCCTGTGGCATGGAGGGCTTCTGTGGCAGAGGGCCATGCTTCCCTGGCAGGGGCTCCTTCTCACACTGCTTTCCGTGGGGAAACACTGCATGTGCCAAGGCTCTCCTGTGTGCACAAAATCTCTCCCCAGTGCCTGAGGTGCAGGGAATCCTCTTTGGACACAGAGCAATGTTCTGGGCAGACCTATCATGCTGGGAGAGCCTCCACTTCCCCAACTGTCCAACTGCCTCAGGAACACACTTCTAGGGAGTGTGGGTCTAACAGGCAGAAGGGCCCGAGTGAGGAACGTGGATGGCAGGCCAAAGCCACTGTGCTGAGCATTCGCCCGGCAAGTCCCAGCTGAAGGCTCTGTGCACCAGGCTCCAGCCTGAATGAGCCTGTAGCCTGGCCTCCAGTCCCAGGCTTTCCCTGGGCACTGCTAGTTTGGGACCCATCCCAGGCTCAGCCAGGCCTCCCTAGGGCCTGTGCTGGCCTAGGCCACTGCCAGCCAGCAGCACCTCGACAGAGCACAGTTCATGCGAGCAGGCCCCAGGGTGTTGCCTGTGTGTGTCTTGCACTGCTGGGAAGCTGCGGGTCCAGAGGCTGTGTGTGCACGTGGCCACTGGGGCCTGAGCACAAGACAGGCATGACCCCACTTGCAAGCAGGACTCCTGCCACCTCTTTGCTGCCTGCCACACGCCCTCGCTGCCTGCACTGTCTTCACTGCTGGCAGGCCTCTGTGTGCACAGGCCAGTCTCCGCCAAGGAAACAAGGGGCTTGCTCTCCCCTTGCTAGGAGCTCCTCCTACAGCACTCTGGACCAGGGCACACACGCCCCTGGACCAGCAGCCTGCAAGGAAGCTGCCGCTGAGCCATGCAGAAAGGCCTGTAGCACTTGGCAGGGAGCCTTCGGCTGTGGACAGCTTGCCCACTGCCCAGCCTCGGAGCAGTTCGTGGATGCTGGGGCCTGCAGCGTTGTCCATGGGAGAGCACTGGGGGCTCAAAGGCTCCCCTGTGCCTTCCGAGCCCCTTCCCACCCACAGGCCCTTGGCACCCACTCTGTTGCCAGAGGGAAGTCCTAAGCAGGGCTCTCGAGCTTGTGCAGCCAGAGTGCCTCCTGCTTGGAAATGGCCTCAGGAACTCATTTGAAGTGAGGCTGCTCCCATGCTTGGCAGCCAGCAGATGGTGCCATCGCTCCACCAAAAAACTCTCTGCTTTGCCTTCAGCCCTGGCTCGCCCTGCTGAGCTCTCTCTGCCTCAAGCAGAAACTCCAGTGTGCGTCCAGCCTACAGAAAGCAGAGTGCCTTTGCCTGAGCACTGCTATGCTGTGGCAGCACCCTGAAGGCCTCCCAGGGCCTTCTCTGCCCTAACCCAGTCGTGCCATTCGGCCCAGGCGGGGAGCAAAGTTCCCCCTTGGCAGGGCTCAGCGTGGGGCCTGTGTGTGGTTTCAGGGCTGGGAAAGGGCAGATCCTGAAGCTGGGTGCCCTCCTGTGAATGGGGCCTGCTGGGCAGAGCCGGCATGCCCTGGTTGGGATGTAGGAGATCTGGGGCCTTCAAGCTGCGTGCACATCCCCTCTCTGGCTGCCCCTCTGGCTGCCCCTCTTGCTTCTTCTCTGCTGCCAAGCCTCTCACACCACACGTGCGTCTCATTGGAAGGAGCAGGCTGCTTGCCATTCTTGGGCAGGGAATCTTCCCACATGCCTCGTTTCCTCGAAGGGGAGTGCACACTGACCCAGAGCCTCCAGAGGATCTGCCGTCTCTCCAGCCACAAAGGCCTGTAGCCGAGTCCATGACAGCCTGTGGCATGGAGGGCTTCTGTGGCAGAGGGCCATGCTTCCCTGGCAGGGGCTCCTTCTCACACTGCTTTCCGTGGGGAAACACTGCGTGTGCCAAGGCTCTCCTGTGTGCACAAAATCTCTCCCCAGTGCCTGAGGTGCAGGGAATCCTCTTTGGACACAGAGCAATGTTCTGGGCAGACCTCCCATGCTGGGAGAGCCTCCACTTCCCCAACTGTCCAACTGCCTCAGGAACACACTTCTAGGGAGTGTGGGTCTAACAGGCAGAAGGGCCCGAGTGAGGAACGTGGATGGCAGGCCAAAGCCACTGTGCTGAGCATTCCCCCGGCAAGTCCCAGCTGAAGGCTCTGTGCACCAGGCTCAAGCTGGAATGAGCCTGTAGCCTGGCCTCCAGTCCCAGGCTTTCCCTGGGCACTGCTAGTTTGGGACCCATCCCAGGCTCAGCCAGGCCTCCCTAGGGCCTGTGCTGGCCTAGGAAACTGCCAGCCAGCAGGACCTCGACAGAGCACAGTTCATGCGAGCAGGCCCCAGGGTGTTGCCTGTGTGTGTCTTGCACTGCTGGGAAGCTGCGGGTCCAGAGGCTGTGTGTGCACGTGGCCACTGGGGCCTGAGCACAAGACAGGCATGACCCCACTTGCAAGCAGGACTCCTGCCACCTCTTTGCTGCCTGCCACACGCCCTCGCTGCCTGCACTGTCTTCACTGCTGGCAGGCCTCTGTGTGCACAGGCCAGTCTCCGCCAAGGAAACAGGGGGCTTGCTCTCCCCTTGCTAGGAGCTCCTCCTACAGCACTCTGGACCAGGGCACACACGCCCCTGGACCAGCAGCCTGCAAGGAAGCTGCCGCTGAGCCATGCAGAAAGGCCTGCAGCACTTGGCAGGGAGCCTTCGGCTGTGGACAGCTTGCCCTCTGCCAAGCCTCGGAGGAGCTCATGGACGATGGGGCCTGCAGCGTTTTCCATGGGAGAGCACTGGGGGCCCAAAGGCTCCCCTGTGCCTTCCGAGCCCCTTCCCACCCACAGGCCCTTGGCACCCACTCTGTTGCCAGAGGGAAGCCCTAAGCAGGACTCTCGAGCCTGTGCAGCCAGAGTGCCTCCTGCTTGGAAATGGCCTCAGGAACTCATTTGAAGTGAGGCTGCTCCCATGCTTGGCAGCCAGCAGATGGTGCCATCGCTCCACCAAAAAACTCTCTGCTTTGCCTTCAGCCCTGGCTCGCCCTGCTGAGCTCTCTCTGCCTCAAGCAGAAACTCCAGTGTGCGTCCAGCCTACAGAAAGCAGAGTGCCTTTGCCTGAGCACTGCTATGCTGTGGCAGCACCCTGAAGGCCTCCCAGGGCCTTCTCTGCCCTAACCCAGTCGTGCCATTCGGCCCAGGCGGGGAGCAAAGTTCCCCCTTGGCAGGGCTCAGCGTGGGGCCTGTGTGTGGTTTCAGGGCTGGGAAAGGGCAGATCCTGAAGCTGGGTGCCCTCCTGTGAATGGGGCCTGCTGGGCAGAGCCGGCATGCCCTGGTTGGGATGTAGGAGATCTGGGGCCTTCAAGCTGCGTGCACATCCCCTCTCTGGCTGCCCCTCTGGCTGCCCCTCTTGCTTCTTCTCTGCTGCCAAGCCTCTCACACCACACGTGCGTCTCATTGGAAGGAGCAGGCTGCTTGCCATTCTTGGGCAGGGAATCTTCCCACATGCCTCGTTTCCTCGAAGGGGAGTGCACACTGACCCAGAGCCTCCAGAGGATCTGCCGTCTCTCCAGCCACAAAGGCCTGTAGCCGAGTCCATGACAGCCTGTGGCATGGAGGGCTTCTGTGGCAGAGGGCCATGCTTCCCTGGCAGGGGCTCCTTCTCACACTGCTTTCCGTGGGGAAACACTGCATGTGCCAAGGCTCTCCTGTGTGCACAAAATCTCTCCCCAGTGCCTGAGGTGCAGGGAATCCTCTTTGGACACAGAGCAATGTTCTGGGCAGACCTCCCATGCTGGGAGAGCCTCCACTTCCCCAACTGTCCAACTGCCTCAGGAACACACTTCTAGGGAGTGTGGGTCTAACAGGCAGAAGGGCCCGAGTGAGGAACGTGGATGGCAGGCCAAAGCCACTGTGCTGAGCATTCCCCCGGCAAGTCCCAGCTGAAGGCTCTGTGCACCAGGCTCAAGCTGGAATGAGCCTGTAGCCTGGCCTCCAGTCCCAGGCTTTCCCTGGGCACTGCTAGTTTGGGACCCATCCCAGGCTCAGCCAGGCCTCCCTAGGGCCTGTGCTGGCCTAGGAAACTGCCAGCCAGCAGGACCTCGACAGAGCACAGTTCATGCGAGCAGGCCCCAGGGTGTTGCCTGTGTGTGTCTTGCACTGCTGGGAAGCTGCGGGTCCAGAGGCTGTGTGTGCACGTGGCCACTGGGGCCTGAGCACAAGACAGGCATGACCCCACTTGCAAGCAGGACTCCTGCCACCTCTTTGCTGCCTGCCACACGCCCTCGCTGCCTGCACTGTCTTCACTGCTGGCAGGCCTCTGTGTGCACAGGCCAGTCTCCGCCAAGGAAACAAGGGGCTTGCTCTCCCCTTGCTAGGAGCTCCTCCTACAGCACTCTGGACCAGGGCACACACGCCCCTGGACCAGCAGCCTGCAAGGAAGCTGCCGCTGAGCCATGCAGAAAGGCCTGTAGCACTTGGCAGGGAGCCTTCGGCTGTGGACAGCTTGCCCACTGCCCAGCCTCGGAGCAGTTCGTGGATGCTGGGGCCTGCAGCGTTGTCCATGGGAGAGCACTGGGGGCTCAAAGGCTCCCCTGTGCCTTCCGAGCCCCTTCCCACCCACAGGCCCTTGGCACCCACTCTGTTGCCAGAGGGAAGTCCTAAGCAGGGCTCTCGAGCTTGTGCAGCCAGAGTGCCTCCTGCTTGGAAATGGCCTCAGGAACTCATTTGAAGTGAGGCTGCTCCCATGCTTGGCAGCCAGCAGATGGTGCCATCGCTCCACCAAAAAACTCTCTGCTTTGCCTTCAGCCCTGGCTCGCCCTGCTGAGCTCTCTCTGCCTCAAGCAGAAACTCCAGTGTGCGTCCAGCCTACAGAAAGCAGAGTGCCTTTGCCTGAGCACTGCTATGCTGTGGCAGCACCCTGAAGGCCTCCCAGGGCCTTCTCTGCCCTAACCCAGTCGTGCCATTCGGCCCAGGCGGGGAGCAAAGTTCCCCCTTGGCAGGGCTCAGCGTGGGGCCTGTGTGTGGTTTCAGGGCTGGGAAAGGGCAGATCCTGAAGCTGGGTGCCCTCCTGTGAATGGGGCCTGCTGGGCAGAGCCGGCATGCCCTGGTTGGGATGTAGGAGATCTGGGGCCTTCAAGCTGCGTGCACATCCCCTCTCTGGCTGACCCTCTGGCTGCCCCTCTTGCTTCTTCTCTGCTGCCAAGCCTCTCACACCACACGTGCGTCTCATTGGAAGGAGCAGGCTGCTTGCCATTCTTGGGCAGGGAATCTTCCCACATGCCTCGTTTCCTCGAAGGGGAGTGCACACTGACCCAGAGCCTCCAGAGGATCTGCCGTCTCTCCAGCCACAAAGGCCTGTAGCCGAGTCCATGACAGCCTGTGGCATGGAGGGCTTCTGTGGCAGAGGGCCATGCTTCCCTGGCAGGGGCTCCTTCTCACACTGCTTTCCGTGGGGAAACACTGCGTGTGCCAAGGCTCTCCTGTGTGCACAAAATCTCTCCCCAGTGCCTGAGGTGCAGGGAATCCTCTTTGGACACAGAGCAATGTTCTGGGCAGACCTCCCATGCTGGGAGAGCCTCCACTTCCCCAACTGTCCAACTGCCTCAGGAACACACTTCTAGGGAGTGTGGGTCTAACAGGCAGAAGGGCCCGAGTGAGGAACGTGGATGGCAGGCCAAAGCCACTGTGCTGAGCATTCCCCCGGCAAGTCCCAGCTGAAGGCTCTGTGCACCAGGCTCAAGCTGGAATGAGCCTGTAGCCTGGCCTCCAGTCCCAGGCTTTCCCTGGGCACTGCTAGTTTGGGACCCATCCCAGGCTCAGCCAGGCCTCCCTAGGGCCTGTGCTGGCCTAGGAAACTGCCAGCCAGCAGGACCTCGACAGAGCACAGTTCATGCGAGCAGGCCCCAGGGTGTTGCCTGTGTGTGTCTTGCACTGCTGGGAAGCTGCGGGTCCAGAGGCTGTGTGTGCACGTGGCCACTGGGGCCTGAGCACAAGACAGGCATGACCCCACTTGCAAGCAGGACTCCTGCCACCTCTTTGCTGCCTGCCACACGCCCTCGCTGCCTGCACTGTCTTCACTGCTGGCAGGCCTCTGTGTGCACAGGCCAGTCTCCGCCAAGGAAACAGGGGGCTTGCTCTCCCCTTGCTAGGAGCTCCTCCTACAGCACTCTGGACCAGGGCACACACGCCCCTGGACCAGCAGCCTGCAAGGAAGCTGCCGCTGAGCCATGCAGAAAGGCCTGCAGCACTTGGCAGGGAGCCTTCGGCTGTGGACAGCTTGCCCTCTGCCAAGCCTCGGAGGAGCTCATGGACGATGGGGCCTGCAGCGTTTTCCATGGGAGAGCACTGGGGGCCCAAAGGCTCCCCTGTGCCTTCCGAGCCCCTTCCCACCCACAGGCCCTTGGCACCCACTCTGTTGCCAGAGGGAAGCCCTAAGCAGGACTCTCGAGCCTGTGCAGCCAGAGTGCCTCCTGCTTGGAAATGGCCTCAGGAACTCATTTGAAGTGAGGCTGCTCCCATGCTTGGCAGCCAGCAGATGGTGCCATCGCTCCACCAAAAAACTCTCTGCTTTGCCTTCAGCCCTGGCTCGCCCTGCTGAGCTCTCTCTGCCTCAAGCAGAAACTCCAGTGTGCGTCCAGCCTACAGAAAGCAGAGTGCCTTTGCCTGAGCACTGCTATGCTGTGGCAGCACCCTGAAGGCCTCCCAGGGCCTTCTCTGCCCTAACCCAGTCGTGCCATTCGGCCCAGGCGGGGAGCAAAGTTCCCCCTTGGCAGGGCTCAGCGTGGGGCCTGTGTGTGGTTTCAGGGCTGGGAAAGGGCAGATCCTGAAGCTGGGTGCCCTCCTGTGAATGGGGCCTGCTGGGCAGAGCCGGCATGCCCTGGTTGGGATGTAGGAGATCTGGGGCCTTCAAGCTGCGTGCACATCCCCTCTCTGGCTGCCCCTCTGGCTGCCCCTCTTGCTTCTTCTCTGCTGCCAAGCCTCTCACACCACACGTGCGTCTCATTGGAAGGAGCAGGCTGCTTGCCATTCTTGGGCAGGGAATCTTCCCACATGCCTCGTTTCCTCGAAGGGGAGTGCACACTGACCCAGAGCCTCCAGAGGATCTGCCGTCTCTCCAGCCACAAAGGCCTGTAGCCGAGTCCATGACAGCCTGTGGCATGGAGGGCTTCTGTGGCAGAGGGCCATGCTTCCCTGGCAGGGGCTCCTTCTCACACTGCTTTCCGTGGGGAAACACTGCGTGTGCCAAGGCTCTCCTGTGTGCACAAAATCTCTCCCCAGTGCCTGAGGTGCAGGGAATCCTCTTTGGACACAGAGCAATGTTCTGGGCAGACCTCCCATGCTGGGAGAGCCTCCACTTCCCCAACTGTCCAACTGCCTCAGGAACACACTTCTAGGGAGTGTGGGTCTAACAGGCAGAAGGGCCCGAGTGAGGAACATGGATGGCAGGCCAAAGCCACTGTGCTGAGCATTCCCCCGGCAAGTCCCAGCTGAAGGCTCTGTGCACCAGGCTCAAGCTGGAATGAGCCTGTAGCCTGGCCTCCAGTCCCAGGCTTTCCCTGGGCACTGCTAGTTTGGGACCCATCCCAGGCTCAGCCAGGCCTCCCTAGGGCCTGTGCTGGCCTAGGAAACTGCCAGCCAGCAGGACCTCGACAGAGCACAGTTCATGCGAGCAGGCCCCAGGGTGTTGCCTGTGTGTGTCTTGCACTGCTGGGAAGCTGCGGGTCCAGAGGCTGTGTGTGCACGTGGCCACTGGGGCCTGAGCACAAGACAGGCATGACCCCACTTGCAAGCAGGACTCCTGCCACCTCTTTGCTGCCTGCCACACGCCCTCGCTGCCTGCACTGTCTTCACTGCTGGCAGGCCTCTGTGTGCACAGGCCAGTCTCCGCCAAGGAAACAAGGGGCTTGCTCTCCCCTTGCTAGGAGCTCCTCCTACAGCACTCTGGACCAGGGCACACACGCCCCTGGACCAGCAGCCTGCAAGGAAGCTGCCGCTGAGCCATGCAGAAAGGCCTGTAGCACTTGGCAGGGAGCCTTCGGCTGTGGACAGCTTGCCCACTGCCCAGCCTCGGAGCAGTTCGTGGATGCTGGGGCCTGCAGCGTTGTCCATGGGAGAGCACTGGGGGCTCAAAGGCTCCCCTGTGCCTTCCGAGCCCCTTCCCACCCACAGGCCCTTGGCACCCACTCTGTTGCCAGAGGGAAGTCCTAAGCAGGGCTCTCGAGCTTGTGCAGCCAGAGTGCCTCCTGCTTGGAAATGGCCTCAGGAACTCATTTGAAGTGAGGCTGCTCCCATGCTTGGCAGCCAGCAGATGGTGCCATCGCTCCACCAAAAAACTCTCTGCTTTGCCTTCAGCCCTGGCTCGCCCTGCTGAGCTCTCTCTGCCTCAAGCAGAAACTCCAGTGTGCGTCCAGCCTACAGAAAGCAGAGTGCCTTTGCCTGAGCACTGCTATGCTGTGGCAGCACCCTGAAGGCCTCCCAGGGCCTTCTCTGCCCTAACCCAGTCGTGCCATTCGGCCCAGGCGGGGAGCAAAGTTCCCCCTTGGCAGGGCTCAGCGTGGGGCCTGTGTGTGGTTTCAGGGCTGGGAAAGGGCAGATCCTGAAGCTGGGTGCCCTCCTGTGAATGGGGCCTGCTGGGCAGAGCCGGCATGCCCTGGTTGGGATGTAGGAGATCTGGGGCCTTCAAGCTGCGTGCACATCCCCTCTCTGGCTGCCCCTCTGGCTGCCCCTCTTGCTTCTTCTCTGCTGCCAAGCCTCTCACACCACACGTGCGTCTCATTGGAAGGAGCAGGCTGCTTGCCATTCTTGGGCAGGGAATCTTCCCACACGCCTCGTTTCCTCGAAGGGGAGTGCACACTGACCCAGAGCCTCCAGAGGAGCTGCCGTCTCTCCAGCCACAAAGGCCTATAGCCGAGTCCATGACAGCCTGTGGCATGGAGGGCTTCTGTGGCAGAGGGCCATGCTTCCCTGGCAGGGGCTCCTTCTCACACTGCTTTCCGTGGGGAAACACTGCGTGTGCCAAGGCTCTCCTGTGTGCACAAAATCTCTCCCCAGTGCCTGAGGTGCAGGGAATCCTCTTTGGACACAGAGCAATGTTCTGGGCAGACCTATCATGCTGGGAGAGCCTCCACTTCCCCAACTGTCCAACTGCCTCAGGAACACACTTCTAGGGAGTGTGGGTCTAACAGGCAGAAGGGCCCGAGTGAGGAACGTGGATGGCAGGCCAAAGCCACTGTGCTGAGCATTCGCCCGGCAAGTCCCAGCTGAAGGCTCTGTGCACCAGGCTCCAGCCTGAATGAGCCTGTAGCCTGGCCTCCAGTCCCAGGCTTTCCCTGGGCACTGCTAGTTTGGGACCCATCCCAGGCTCAGCCAGGCCTCCCTAGGGCCTGTGCTGGCCTAGGCCACTGCCAGCCAGCAGCACCTCGACAGAGCACAGTTCATGCGAGCAGGCCCCAGGGTGTTGCCTGTGTGTGTCTTGCACTGCTGGGAAGCTGCGGGTCCAGAGGCTGTGTGTGAACGTGGCCACTGGGGCCTGAGCACAAGACAGGCATGACCCCACTTGCAAGCAGGACTCCTGCCACCTCTTTGCTGCCTGCCACACGCCCTCGCTGCCTGCACTGTCTTCACTGCTGGCAGGCCTCTGTGTGCACAGGCCAGTCTCCGCCAAGGAAACAAGGGGCTTGCTCTCCCCTTGCTAGGAGCTCCTCCTACAGCACTCTGGACCAGGGCACACATGCCCCTGGACCAGCAGCCTGCAAGGAAGCTGCCGCTGAGCCATGCAGAAAGGCCTGCAGCACTTGGCAGGGAGCCTTCGGCTGTGGACAGCTTGCCCTCTGCCCAGCCTCGGAGCAGTTCGTGGATGCTGGGGCCTGCAGCGTTGTCCATGGGAGAGCACTGGGGGCCCAAAGGCTCCCCTGTGCCTTCCGAGCCCCTTCCCACCCACAGGCCCTTGGCACCCACTCTGTTGCCAGAGGGAAGTCCTAAGCAGGGCTCTCGAGCTTGTGCAGCCAGAGTGCCTCCTGCTTGGAAATGGCCTCAGGAACTCATTTGAAGTGAGGCTGCTCCCATGCTTGGCAGCCAGCAGATGGTGCCATCGCTCCACCAAAAAACTCTCTGCTTTGCCTTCAGCCCTGGCTCGCCCTGCTGAGCTCTCTCTGCCTCAAGCAGAAACTCCAGTGTGCGTCCAGCCTACAGAAAGCAGAGTGCCTTTGCCTGAGCACTGCTATGCTGTGGCAGCACCCTGAAGGCCTCCCAGGGCCTTCTCTGCCCTAACCCAGTCGTGCCATTCGGCCCAGGCGGGGAGCAAAGTTCCCCCTTGGCAGGGCTCAGCGTGGGGCCTGTGTGTGGTTTCAGGGCTGGGAAAGGGCAGATCCTGAAGCTGGGTGCCCTCCTGTGAATGGGGCCTGCTGGGCAGAGCCGGCATGCCCTGGTTGGGATGTAGGAGATCTGGGGCCTTCAAGCTGCGTGCACATCCCCTCTCTGGCTGCCCCTCTGGCTGCCCCTCTTGCTTCTTCTCTGCTGCCAAGCCTCTCACACCACACGTGCGTCTCATTGGAAGGAGCAGGCTGCTTGCCATTCTTGGGCAGGGAATCTTCCCACACGCCTCGTTTCCTCGAAGGGGAGTGCACACTGACCCAGAGCCTCCAGAGGAGCTGCCGTCTCTCCAGCCACAAAGGCCTATAGCCGAGTCCATGACAGCCTGTGGCATGGAGGGCTTCTGTGGCAGAGGGCCATGCTTCCCTGGCAGGGGCTCCTTCTCACACTGCTTTCCGTGGGGAAACACTGCATGTGCCAAGGCTCTCCTGTGTGCACAAAATCTCTCCCCAGTGCCTGAGGTGCAGGGAATCCTCTTTGGACACAGAGCAATGTTCTGGGCAGACCTCCCATGCTGGGAGAGCCTTCACTTCCCCAACTGTCCAACTGCCTCAGGAACACACTTCTAGGGAGTGTGGGTCTAACAGGCAGAAGGGCCCGAGTGAGGAACGTGGATGGCAGGCCAAAGCCACTGTGCTGAGCATTCCCCCGGCAAGTCCCAGCTGAAGGCTCTGTGCACCAGGCTCAAGCTGGAATGAGCCTGTAGCCTGGCCTCCAGTCCCAGGCTTTCCCTGGGCACTGCTAGTTTGGGACCCATCCCAGGCTCAGCCAGGCCTCCCTAGGGCCTGTGCTGGCCTAGGCCACTGCCAGCCAGCAGCACCTCGACAGAGCACAGTTCATGCGAGCAGGCCCCAGGGTGTTGCCTGTGTGTGTCTTGCACTGCTGGGAAGCTGCGGGTCCAGAGGCTGTGTGTGCACGTGGCCACTGGGGCCTGAGCACAAGACAGGCATGACCCCACTTGCAAGCAGGACTCCTGCCACCTCTTTGCTGCCTGCCACACGCCCTCGCTGCCTGCACTGTCTTCACTGCTGGCAGGCCTCTGTGTGCACAGGCCAGTCTCCACCAAGGAAACAAGGGGCTTGCTCTCCCCTTGCTAGGAGCTCCTCCTACAGCACTCTGGACCAGGGCACACACGCCCCTGGACCAGAAGACTGCAAGGAAGCTGCCGCTGAGCCATGCAGAAAGGCCTGCAGCACTTGGCAGGGAGCCTTCGGCTGTGGACAGCTTGCCCTCTGCCAAGCCTCGGAGGAGCTCATGGATGATGGGGCCTGCAGCGTTTTTCATGGGAGAGCACTGGGGGCCCAAAGGCTCCCCTGTGCCTTCCGAGCCCCTTCCCACCCACAGGCCCTTGGCACCCACTCTGTTGCCAGAGGGAAGCCCTAAGCAGGACTCTCGAGCCTGTGCAGCCAGAGTGCCTCCTGCTTGGAAATGGCCTCAGGAACTCATTTGAAGTGAGGCTGCTCCCATGCTTGGCAGCCAGCAGATGGTGCCATCGCTCCACCAAAAAACTCTCTGCTTTGCCTTCAGCCCTGGCTCGCCCTGCTGAGCTCTCTCTGCCTCAAGCAGAAACTCCAGTGTGCGTCCAGCCTACAGAAAGCAGAGTGCCTTTGCCTGAGCACTGCTATGCTGTGGCAGCACCCTGAAGGCCTCCCAGGGCCTTCTCTGCCCTAACCCAGTCGTGCCATTCGGCCCAGGCGGGGAGCAAAGTTCCCCCTTGGCAGGGCTCAGCGTGGGGCCTGTGTGTGGTTTCAGGGCTGGGAAAGGGCAGATCCTGAAGCTGGGTGCCCTCCTGTGAATGGGGCCTGCTGGGCAGAGCCGGCATGCCCTGGTTGGGATGTAGGAGATCTGGGGCCTTCAAGCTGCGTGCACATCCCCTCTCTGGCTGCCCCTCTGGCTGCCCCTCTTGCTTCTTCTCTGCTGCCAAGCCTCTCACACAACACGTGCGTCTCATTGGAAGGAGCAGGCTGCTTGCCATTCTTGGGCAGGGAATCTTCCCACACACCTAGTTTCCTCGAAGGGGAGTGCACACTGACCCAGAGCCTCCAGAGGAGCTGCCGTCTCTCCAGCCACAAAGGCCTATAGCCGAGTCCATGACAGCCTGTGGCATGGAGGGCTTCTGTGGCAGAGGGCCATGCTTCCCTGGCAGGGGCTCCTTCTCACACTGCTTTCCGTGGGGAAACACTGCATGTGCCAAGGCTCTCCTGTGTGCACAAAATCTCTCCCCAGTGCCTGAGGTGCAGGGAATCCTCTTTGGACACAGAGCAATGTTCTGGGCAGACCTATCATGCTGGGAGAGCCTCCACTTCCCCAACTGTCCAACTGCCTCAGGAACACACTTCTAGGGAGTGTGGGTCTAACAGGCAGAAGGGCCCGAGGGAGGAACGTGGATGGCAGGCCAAAGCCACTGTGCTGAGCATTCCCCCGGCAAGTCCCAGCTGAAGGCTCTGTGCACCAGGCTCAAGCTGGAATGAGCCTGTAGCCTGGCCTCCAGTCCCAGGCTTTCCCTGGGCACTGCTAGTTTGGGACCCATCCCAGGCTCAGCCAGGCCTCCCTAGGGCCTGTGCTGGCCTAGGAAACTGCCAGCCAGCAGGACCTCGACAGAGCACAGTTCATGCGAGCAGGCCCCAGGGTGTTGCCTGTGTGTGTCTTGCACTGCTGGGAAGCTGCGGGTCCAGAGGCTGTGTGTGCACGTGGCCACTGGGGCCTGAGCACAAGACAGGCATGACCCCACTTGCAAGCAGGACTCCTGCCACCTCTTTGCTGCCTGCCACACGCCCTCGCTGCCTGCACTGTCTTCACTGCTGGCAGGCCTCTGTGTGCACAGGCCAGTCTCCGCCAAGGAAACAAGGGGCTTGCTCTCCCCTTGCTAGGAGCTCCTCCTACAGCACTCTGGACCAGGGCACACACGCCCCTGGACCAGCAGCCTGCAAGGAAGCTGCCGCTGAGCCATGCAGAAAGGCCTGTAGCACTTGGCAGGGAGCCTTCGGCTGTGGACAGCTTGCCCACTGCCCAGCCTCGGAGCAGTTCGTGGATGCTGGGGCCTGCAGCGTTGTCCATGGGAGAGCACTGGGGGCTCAAAGGCTCCCCTGTGCCTTCCGAGCCCCTTCCCACCCACAGGCCCTTGGCACCCACTCTGTTGCCAGAGGGAAGTCCTAAGCAGGGCTCTCGAGCTTGTGCAGCCAGAGTGCCTCCTGCTTGGAAATGGCCTCAGGAACTCATTTGAAGTGAGGCTGCTCCCATGCTTGGCAGCCAGCAGATGGTGCCATCGCTCCACCAAAAAACTCTCTGCTTTGCCTTCAGCCCTGGCTCGCCCTGCTGAGCTCTCTCTGCCTCAAGCAGAAACTCCAGTGTGCGTCCAGCCTACAGAAAGCAGAGTGCCTTTGCCTGAGCACTGCTATGCTGTGGCAGCACCCTGAAGGCCTCCCAGGGCCTTCTCTGCCCTAACCCAGTCGTGCCATTCGGCCCAGGCGGGGAGCAAAGTTCCCCCTTGGCAGGGCTCAGCGTGGGGCCTGTGTGTGGTTTCAGGGCTGGGAAAGGGCAGATCCTGAAGCTGGGTGCCCTCCTGTGAATGGGGCCTGCTGGGCAGAGCCGGCATGCCCTGGTTGGGATGTAGGAGATCTGGGGCCTTCAAGCTGCGTGCACATCCCCTCTCTGGCTGCCCCTCTGGCTGCCCCTCTTGCTTCTTCTCTGCTGCCAAGCCTCTCACACCACACGTGCGTCTCATTGGAAGGAGCAGGCTGCTTGCCATTCTTGGGCAGGGAATCTTCCCACACGCCTCGTTTCCTCGAAGGGGAGTGCACACTGACCCAGAGCCTCCAGAGGAGCTGCCGTCTCTCCAGCCACAAAGGCCTATAGCCGAGTCCATGACAGCCTGTGGCATGGAGGGCTTCTGTGGCAGAGGGCCATGCTTCCCTGGCAGGGGCTCCTTCTCACACTGCTTTCCGTGGGGAAACACTGCATGTGCCAAGGCTCTCCTGTGTGCACAAAATCTCTCCCCAGTGCCTGAGGTGCAGGGAATCCTCTTTGGACACAGAGCAATGTTCTGGGCAGACCTATCATGCTGGGAGAGCCTCCACTTCCCCAACTGTCCAACTGCCTCAGGAACACACTTCTAGGGAGTGTGGGTCTAACAGGCAGAAGGGCCCGAGTGAGGAACGTGGATGGCAGGCCAAAGCCACTGTGCTGAGCATTCGCCCGGCAAGTCCCAGCTGAAGGCTCTGTGCACCAGGCTCCAGCCTGAATGAGCCTGTAGCCTGGCCTCCAGTCCCAGGCTTTCCCTGGGCACTGCTAGTTTGGGACCCATCCCAGGCTCAGCCAGGCCTCCCTAGGGCCTGTGCTGGCCTAGGCCACTGCCAGCCAGCAGCACCTCGACAGAGCACAGTTCATGCGAGCAGGCCCCAGGGTGTTGCCTGTGTGTGTCTTGCACTGCTGGGAAGCTGCGGGTCCAGAGGCTGTGTGTGCACGTGGCCACTGGGGCCTGAGCACAAGACAGGCATGACCCCACTTGCAAGCAGGACTCCTGCCACCTCTTTGCTGCCTGCCACACGCCCTCGCTGCCTGCACTGTCTTCACTGCTGGCAGGCCTCTGTGTGCACAGGCCAGTCTCCGCCAAGGAAACAAGGGGCTTGCTCTCCCCTTGCTAGGAGCTCCTCCTACAGCACTCTGGACCAGGGCACACACGCCCCTGGACCAGCAGCCTGCAAGGAAGCTGCCGCTGAGCCATGCAGAAAGGCCTGCAGCACTTGGCAGGGAGCCTTCGGCTGTGGACAGCTTGCCCTCTGCCAAGCCTCGGAGGAGCTCATGGACGATGGGGCCTGCAGCGTTTTCCATGGGAGAGCACTGGGGGCCCAAAGGCTCCCCTGTGCCTTCCGAGCCCCTTCCCACCCACAGGCCCTTGGCACCCACTCTGTTGCCAGAGGGAAGTCCTAAGCAGGGCTCTCGAGCTTGTGCAGCCAGAGTGCCTCCTGCTTGGAAATGGCCTCAGGAACTCATTTGAAGTGAGGCTGCTCCCATGCTTGGCAGCCAGCAGATGGTGCCATCGCTCCACCAAAAAACTCTCTGCTTTGCCTTCAGCCCTGGCTCGCCCTGCTGAGCTCTCTCTGCCTCAAGCAGAAACTCCAGTGTGCGTCCAGCCTACAGAAAGCAGAGTGCCTTTGCCTGAGCACTGCTATGCTGTGGCAGCACCCTGAAGGCCTCCCAGGGCCTTCTCTGCCCTAACCCAGTCGTGCCATTCGGCCCAGGCGGGGAGCAAAGTTCCCCCTTGGCAGGGCTCAGCGTGGGGCCTGTGTGTGGTTTCAGGGCTGGGAAAGGGCAGATCCTGAAGCTGGGTGCCCTCCTGTGAATGGGGCCTGCTGGGCAGAGCCGGCATGCCCTGGTTGGGATGTAGGAGATCTGGGGCCTTCAAGCTGCGTGCACATCCCCTCTCTGGCTGCCCCTCTGGCTGCCCCTCTTGCTTCTTCTCTGCTGCCAAGCCTCTCACACCACACGTGCGTCTCATTGGAAGGAGCAGGCTGCTTGCCATTCTTGGGCAGGGAATCTTCCCACACGCCTCGTTTCCTCGAAGGGGAGTGCACACTGACCCAGAGCCTCCAGAGGATCTGCCGTCTCTCCAGCCACAAAGGCCTGTAGCCGAGTCCATGACAGCCTGTGGCATGGAGGGCTTCTGTGGCAGAGGGCCATGCTTCCCTGGCAGGGGCTCCTTCTCACACTGCTTTCCGTGGGGAAACACTGCGTGTGCCAAGGCTCTCCTGTGTGCACAAAATCTCTCCCCAGTGCCTGAGGTGCAGGGAATCCTCTTTGGACACAGAGCAATGTTCTGGGCAGACCTCCCATGCTGGGAGAGCCTCCACTTCCCCAACTGTCCAACTGCCTCAGGAACACACTTCTAGGGAGTGTGGGTCTAACAGGCAGAAGGGCCCGAGTGAGGAACGTGGATGGCAGGCCAAAGCCACTGTGCTGAGCATTCCCCCGGCAAGTCCCAGCTGAAGGCTCTGTGCACCAGGCTCAAGCTGGAATGAGCCTGTAGCCTGGCCTCCAGTCCCAGGCTTTCCCTGGGCACTGCTAGTTTGGGACCCATCCCAGGCTCAGCCAGGCCTCCCTAGGGCCTGTGCTGGCCTAGGAAACTGCCAGCCAGCAGGACCTCGACAGAGCACAGTTCATGCGAGCAGGCCCCAGGGTGTTGCCTGTGTGTGTCTTGCACTGCTGGGAAGCTGCGGGTCCAGAGGCTGTGTGTGCACGTGGCCACTGGGGCCTGAGCACAAGACAGGCATGACCCCACTTGCAAGCAGGACTCCTGCCACCTCTTTGCTGCCTGCCACACGCCCTCGCTGCCTGCACTGTCTTCACTGCTGGCAGGCCTCTGTGTGCACAGGCCAGTCTCCGCCAAGGAAACAGGGGGCTTGCTCTCCCCTTGCTAGGAGCTCCTCCTACAGCACTCTGGACCAGGGCACACACGCCCCTGGACCAGCAGCCTGCAAGGAAGCTGCCGCTGAGCCATGCAGAAAGGCCTGCAGCACTTGGCAGGGAGCCTTCGGCTGTGGACAGCTTGCCCTCTGCCAAGCCTCGGAGGAGCTCATGGACGATGGGGCCTGCAGCGTTTTCCATGGGAGAGCACTGGGGGCCCAAAGGCTCCCCTGTGCCTTCCGAGCCCCTTCCCACCCACAGGCCCTTGGCACCCACTCTGTTGCCAGAGGGAAGCCCTAAGCAGGACTCTCGAGCCTGTGCAGCCAGAGTGCCTCCTGCTTGGAAATGGCCTCAGGAACTCATTTGAAGTGAGGCTGCTCCCATGCTTGGCAGCCAGCAGATGGTGCCATCGCTCCACCAAAAAACTCTCTGCTTTGCCTTCAGCCCTGGCTCGCCCTGCTGAGCTCTCTCTGCCTCAAGCAGAAACTCCAGTGTGCGTCCAGCCTACAGAAAGCAGAGTGCCTTTGCCTGAGCACTGCTATGCTGTGGCAGCACCCTGAAGGCCTCCCAGGGCCTTCTCTGCCCTAACCCAGTCGTGCCATTCGGCCCAGGCGGGGAGCAAAGTTCCCCCTTGGCAGGGCTCAGCGTGGGGCCTGTGTGTGGTTTCAGGGCTGGGAAAGGGCAGATCCTGAAGCTGGGTGCCCTCCTGTGAATGGGGCCTGCTGGGCAGAGCCGGCATGCCCTGGTTGGGATGTAGGAGATCTGGGGCCTTCAAGCTGCGTGCACATCCCCTCTCTGGCTGCCCCTCTGGCTGCCCCTCTTGCTTCTTCTCTGCTGCCAAGCCTCTCACACCACACGTGCGTCTCATTGGAAGGAGCAGGCTGCTTGCCATTCTTGGGCAGGGAATCTTCCCACATGCCTCGTTTCCTCGAAGGGGAGTGCACACTGACCCAGAGCCTCCAGAGGATCTGCCGTCTCTCCAGCCACAAAGGCCTGTAGCCGAGTCCATGACAGCCTGTGGCATGGAGGGCTTCTGTGGCAGAGGGCCATGCTTCCCTGGCAGGGGCTCCTTCTCACACTGCTTTCCGTGGGGAAACACTGCGTGTGCCAAGGCTCTCCTGTGTGCACAAAATCTCTCCCCAGTGCCTGAGGTGCAGGGAATCCTCTTTGGACACAGAGCAATGTTCTGGGCAGACCTCCCATGCTGGGAGAGCCTCCACTTCCCCAACTGTCCAACTGCCTCAGGAACACACTTCTAGGGAGTGTGGGTCTAACAGGCAGAAGGGCCCGAGTGAGGAACGTGGATGGCAGGCCAAAGCCACTGTGCTGAGCATTCCCCCGGCAAGTCCCAGCTGAAGGCTCTGTGCACCAGGCTCAAGCTGGAATGAGCCTGTAGCCTGGCCTCCAGTCCCAGGCTTTCCCTGGGCACTGCTAGTTTGGGACCCATCCCAGGCTCAGCCAGGCCTCCCTAGGGCCTGTGCTGGCCTAGGAAACTGCCAGCCAGCAGGACCTCGACAGAGCACAGTTCATGCGAGCAGGCCCCAGGGTGTTGCCTGTGTGTGTCTTGCACTGCTGGGAAGCTGCGGGTCCAGAGGCTGTGTGTGCACGTGGCCACTGGGGCCTGAGCACAAGACAGGCATGACCCCACTTGCAAGCAGGACTCCTGCCACCTCTTTGCTGCCTGCCACACGCCCTCGCTGCCTGCACTGTCTTCACTGCTGGCAGGCCTCTGTGTGCACAGGCCAGTCTCCGCCAAGGAAACAAGGGGCTTGCTCTCCCCTTGCTAGGAGCTCCTCCTACAGCACTCTGGACCAGGGCACACACGCCCCTGGACCAGCAGCCTGCAAGGAAGCTGCCGCTGAGCCATGCAGAAAGGCCTGTAGCACTTGGCAGGGAGCCTTCGGCTGTGGACAGCTTGCCCACTGCCCAGCCTCGGAGCAGTTCGTGGATGCTGGGGCCTGCAGCGTTGTCCATGGGAGAGCACTGGGGGCTCAAAGGCTCCCCTGTGCCTTCCGAGCCCCTTCCCACCCACAGGCCCTTGGCACCCACTCTGTTGCCAGAGGGAAGTCCTAAGCAGGGCTCTCGAGCTTGTGCAGCCAGAGTGCCTCCTGCTTGGAAATGGCCTCAGGAACTCATTTGAAGTGAGGCTGCTCCCATGCTTGGCAGCCAGCAGATGGTGCCATCGCTCCACCAAAAAACTCTCTGCTTTGCCTTCAGCCCTGGCTCGCCCTGCTGAGCTCTCTCTGCCTCAAGCAGAAACTCCAGTGTGCGTCCAGCCTACAGAAAGCAGAGTGCCTTTGCCTGAGCACTGCTATGCTGTGGCAGCACCCTGAAGGCCTCCCAGGGCCTTCTCTGCCCTAACCCAGTCGTGCCATTCGGCCCAGGCGGGGAGCAAAGTTCCCCCTTGGCAGGGCTCAGCGTGGGGCCTGTGTGTGGTTTCAGGGCTGGGAAAGGGCAGATCCTGAAGCTGGGTGCCCTCCTGTGAATGGGGCCTGCTGGGCAGAGCCGGCATGCCCTGGTTGGGATGTAGGAGATCTGGGGCCTTCAAGCTGCGTGCACATCCCCTCTCTGGCTGCCCCTCTGGCTGCCCCTCTTGCTTCTTCTCTGCTGCCAAGCCTCTCACACCACACGTGCGTCTCATTGGAAGGAGCAGGCTGCTTGCCATTCTTGGGCAGGGAATCTTCCCACACGCCTCGTTTCCTCGAAGGGGAGTGCACACTGACCCAGAGCCTCCAGAGGAGCTGCCGTCTCTCCAGCCACAAAGGCCTATAGCCGAGTCCATGACAGCCTGTGGCATGGAGGGCTTCTGTGGCAGAGGGCCATGCTTCCCTGGCAGGGGCTCCTTCTCACACTGCTTTCCGTGGGGAAACACTGCATGTGCCAAGGCTCTCCTGTGTGCACAAAATCTCTCCCCAGTGCCTGAGGTGCAGGGAATCCTCTTTGGACACAGAGCAATGTTCTGGGCAGACCTATCATGCTGGGAGAGCCTCCACTTCCCCAACTGTCCAACTGCCTCAGGAACACACTTCTAGGGAGTGTGGGTCTAACAGGCAGAAGGGCCCGAGTGAGGAACGTGGATGGCAGGCCAAAGCCACTGTGCTGAGCATTCGCCCGGCAAGTCCCAGCTGAAGGCTCTGTGCACCAGGCTCCAGCCTGAATGAGCCTGTAGCCTGGCCTCCAGTCCCAGGCTTTCCCTGGGCACTGCTAGTTTGGGACCCATCCCAGGCTCAGCCAGGCCTCCCTAGGGCCTGTGCTGGCCTAGGCCACTGCCAGCCAGCAGGACCTCGACAGAGCACAGTTCATGCGAGCAGGCCCCAGGGTGTTGCCTGTGTGTGTCTTGCACTGCTGGGAAGCTGCGGGTCCAGAGGCTGTGTGTGCACGTGGCCACTGGGGCCTGAGCACAAGACAGGCATGACCCCACTTGCAAGCAGGACTCCTGCCACCTCTTTGCTGCCTGCCACACGCCCTCGCTGCCTGCACTGTCTTCACTGCTGGCAGGCCTCTGTGTGCACAGGCCAGTCTCCGCCAAGGAAACAAGGGGCTTGCTCTCCCCTTGCTAGGAGCTCCTCCTACAGCACTCTGGACCAGGGCACACACGCCCCTGGACCAGCAGCCTGCAAGGAAGCTGCCGCTGAGCCATGCAGAAAGGCCTGCAGCACTTGGCAGGGAGCCTTCGGCTGTGGACAGCTTGCCCTCTGCCAAGCCTCGGAGGAGCTCATGGACGATGGGGCCTGCAGCGTTTTCCATGGGAGAGCACTGGGGGCCCAAAGGCTCCCCTGTGCCTTCCGAGCCCCTTCCCACCCACAGGCCCTTGGCACCCACTCTGTTGCCAGAGGGAAGTCCTAAGCAGGGCTCTCGAGCTTGTGCAGCCAGAGTGCCTCCTGCTTGGAAATGGCCTCAGGAACTCATTTGAAGTGAGGCTGCTCCCATGCTTGGCAGCCAGCAGATGGTGCCATCGCTCCACCAAAAAACTCTCTGCTTTGCCTTCAGCCCTGGCTCGCCCTGCTGAGCTCTCTCTGCCTCAAGCAGAAACTCCAGTGTGCGTCCAGCCTACAGAAAGCAGAGTGCCTTTGCCTGAGCACTGCTATGCTGTGGCAGCACCCTGAAGGCCTCCCAGGGCCTTCTCTGCCCTAACCCAGTCGTGCCATTCGGCCCAGGCGGGGAGCAAAGTTCCCCCTTGGCAGGGCTCAGCGTGGGGCCTGTGTGTGGTTTCAGGGCTGGGAAAGGGCAGATCCTGAAGCTGGGTGCCCTCCTGTGAATGGGGCCTGCTGGGCAGAGCCGGCATGCCCTGGTTGGGATGTAGGAGATCTGGGGCCTTCAAGCTGCGTGCACATCCCCTCTCTGGCTGCCCCTCTGGCTGCCCCTCTTGCTTCTTCTCTGCTGCCAAGCCTCTCACACCACACGTGCGTCTCATTGGAAGGAGCAGGCTGCTTGCCATTCTTGGGCAGGGAATCTTCCCACATGCCTCGTTTCCTCGAAGGGGAGTGCACACTGACCCAGAGCCTCCAGAGGATCTGCCGTCTCTCCAGCCACAAAGGCCTGTAGCCGAGTCCATGACAGCCTGTGGCATGGAGGGCTTCTGTGGCAGAGGGCCATGCTTCCCTGGCAGGGGCTCCTTCTCACACTGCTTTCCGTGGGGAAACACTGCGTGTGCCAAGGCTCTCCTGTGTGCACAAAATCTCTCCCCAGTGCCTGAGGTGCAGGGAATCCTCTTTGGACACAGAGCAATGTTCTGGGCAGACCTCCCATGCTGGGAGAGCCTCCACTTCCCCAACTGTCCAACTGCCTCAGGAACACACTTCTAGGGAGTGTGGGTCTAACAGGCAGAAGGGCCCGAGTGAGGAACGTGGATGGCAGGCCAAAGCCACTGTGCTGAGCATTCCCCCGGCAAGTCCCAGCTGAAGGCTCTGTGCACCAGGCTCAAGCTGGAATGAGCCTGTAGCCTGGCCTCCAGTCCCAGGCTTTCCCTGGGCACTGCTAGTTTGGGACCCATCCCAGGCTCAGCCAGGCCTCCCTAGGGCCTGTGCTGGCCTAGGAAACTGCCAGCCAGCAGGACCTCGACAGAGCACAGTTCATGCGAGCAGGCCCCAGGGTGTTGCCTGTGTGTGTCTTGCACTGCTGGGAAGCTGCGGGTCCAGAGGCTGTGTGTGCACGTGGCCACTGGGGCCTGAGCACAAGACAGGCATGACCCCACTTGCAAGCAGGACTCCTGCCACCTCTTTGCTGCCTGCCACACGCCCTCGCTGCCTGCACTGTCTTCACTGCTGGCAGGCCTCTGTGTGCACAGGCCAGTCTCCGCCAAGGAAACAGGGGGCTTGCTCTCCCCTTGCTAGGAGCTCCTCCTACAGCACTCTGGACCAGGGCACACACGCCCCTGGACCAGCAGCCTGCAAGGAAGCTGCCGCTGAGCCATGCAGAAAGGCCTGTAGCACTTGGCAGGGAGCCTTCGGCTGTGGACAGCTTGCCCTCTGCCAAGCCTCGGAGGAGCTCATGGACGATGGGGCCTGCAGCGTTTTCCATGGGAGAGCACTGGGGGCCCAAAGGCTCCCCTGTGCCTTCCGAGCCCCTTCCCACCCACAGGCCCTTGGCACCCACTCTGTTGCCAGAGGGAAGCCCTAAGCAGGACTCTCGAGCCTGTGCAGCCAGAGTGCCTCCTGCTTGGAAATGGCCTCAGGAACTCATTTGAAGTGAGGCTGCTCCCATGCTTGGCAGCCAGCAGATGGTGCCATCGCTCCACCAAAAAACTCTCTGCTTTGCCTTCAGCCCTGGCTCGCCCTGCTGAGCTCTCTCTGCCTCAAGCAGAAACTCCAGTGTGCGTCCAGCCTACAGAAAGCAGAGTGCCTTTGCCTGAGCACTGCTATGCTGTGGCAGCACCCTGAAGGCCTCCCAGGGCCTTCTCTGCCCTAACCCAGTCGTGCCATTCGGCCCAGGCGGGGAGCAAAGTTCCCCCTTGGCAGGGCTCAGCGTGGGGCCTGTGTGTGGTTTCAGGGCTGGGAAAGGGCAGATCCTGAAGCTGGGTGCCCTCCTGTGAATGGGGCCTGCTGGGCAGAGCCGGCATGCCCTGGTTGGGATGTAGGAGATCTGGGGCCTTCAAGCTGCGTGCACATCCCCTCTCTGGCTGCCCCTCTGGCTGCCCCTCTTGCTTCTTCTCTGCTGCCAAGCCTCTCACACCACACGTGCGTCTCATTGGAAGGAGCAGGCTGCTTGCCATTCTTGGGCAGGGAATCTTCCCACATGCCTCGTTTCCTCGAAGGGGAGTGCACACTGACCCAGAGCCTCCAGAGGATCTGCCGTCTCTCCAGCCACAAAGGCCTGTAGCCGAGTCCATGACAGCCTGTGGCATGGAGGGCTTCTGTGGCAGAGGGCCATGCTTCCCTGGCAGGGGCTCCTTCTCACACTGCTTTCCGTGGGGAAACACTGCGTGTGCCAAGGCTCTCCTGTGTGCACAAAATCTCTCCCCAGTGCCTGAGGTGCAGGGAATCCTCTTTGGACACAGAGCAATGTTCTGGGCAGACCTCCCATGCTGGGAGAGCCTCCACTTCCCCAACTGTCCAACTGCCTCAGGAACACACTTCTAGGGAGTGTGGGTCTAACAGGCAGAAGGGCCCGAGTGAGGAACGTGGATGGCAGGCCAAAGCCACTGTGCTGAGCATTCCCCCGGCAAGTCCCAGCTGAAGGCTCTGTGCACCAGGCTCAAGCTGGAATGAGCCTGTAGCCTGGCCTCCAGTCCCAGGCTTTCCCTGGGCACTGCTAGTTTGGGACCCATCCCAGGCTCAGCCAGGCCTCCCTAGGGCCTGTGCTGGCCTAGGAAACTGCCAGCCAGCAGGACCTCGACAGAGCACAGTTCATGCGAGCAGGCCCCAGGGTGTTGCCTGTGTGTGTCTTGCACTGCTGGGAAGCTGCGGGTCCAGAGGCTGTGTGTGCACGTGGCCACTGGGGCCTGAGCACAAGACAGGCATGACCCCACTTGCAAGCAGGACTCCTGCCACCTCTTTGCTGCCTGCCACACGCCCTCGCTGCCTGCACTGTCTTCACTGCTGGCAGGCCTCTGTGTGCACAGGCCAGTCTCCGCCAAGGAAACAGGGGGCTTGCTCTCCCCTTGCTAGGAGCTCCTCCTACAGCACTCTGGACCAGGGCACACACGCCCCTGGACCAGCAGCCTGCAAGGAAGCTGCCGCTGAGCCATGCAGAAAGGCCTGCAGCACTTGGCAGGGAGCCTTCGGCTGTGGACAGCTTGCCCTCTGCCAAGCCTCGGAGGAGCTCATGGACGATGGGGCCTGCAGCGTTTTCCATGGGAGAGCACTGGGGGCCCAAAGGCTCCCCTGTGCCTTCCGAGCCCCTTCCCACCCACAGGCCCTTGGCACCCACTCTGTTGCCAGAGGGAAGCCCTAAGCAGGACTCTCGAGCCTGTGCAGCCAGAGTGCCTCCTGCTTGGAAATGGCCTCAGGAACTCATTTGAAGTGAGGCTGCTCCCATGCTTGGCAGCCAGCAGATGGTGCCATCGCTCCACCAAAAAACTCTCTGCTTTGCCTTCAGCCCTGGCTCGCCCTGCTGAGCTCTCTCTGCCTCAAGCAGAAACTCCAGTGTGCGTCCAGCCTACAGAAAGCAGAGTGCCTTTGCCTGAGCACTGCTATGCTGTGGCAGCACCCTGAAGGCCTCCCAGGGCCTTCTCTGCCCTAACCCAGTCGTGCCATTCGGCCCAGGCGGGGAGCAAAGTTCCCCCTTGGCAGGGCTCAGCGTGGGGCCTGTGTGTGGTTTCAGGGCTGGGAAAGGGCAGATCCTGAAGCTGGGTGCCCTCCTGTGAATGGGGCCTGCTGGGCAGAGCCGGCATGCCCTGGTTGGGATGTAGGAGATCTGGGGCCTTCAAGCTGCGTGCACATCCCCTCTCTGGCTGCCCCTCTGGCTGCCCCTCTTGCTTCTTCTCTGCTGCCAAGCCTCTCACACCACACGTGCGTCTCATTGGAAGGAGCAGGCTGCTTGCCATTCTTGGGCAGGGAATCTTCCCACACGCCTCGTTTCCTCGAAGGGGAGTGCACACTGACCCAGAGCCTCCAGAGGATCTGCCGTCTCTCCAGCCACAAAGGCCTGTAGCCGAGTCCATGACAGCCTGTGGCATGGAGGGCTTCTGTGGCAGAGGGCCATGCTTCCCTGGCAGGGGCTCCTTCTCACACTGCTTTCCGTGGGGAAACACTGCGTGTGCCAAGGCTCTCCTGTGTGCACAAAATCTCTCCCCAGTGCCTGAGGTGCAGGGAATCCTCTTTGGACACAGAGCAATGTTCTGGGCAGACCTCCCATGCTGGGAGAGCCTCCACTTCCCCAACTGTCCAACTGCCTCAGGAACACACTTCTAGGGAGTGTGGGTCTAACAGGCAGAAGGGCCCGAGTGAGGAACGTGGATGGCAGGCCAAAGCCACTGTGCTGAGCATTCGCCCGGCAAGTCCCAGCTGAAGGCTCTGTGCACCAGGCTCAAGCTGGAATGAGCCTGTAGCCTGGCCTCCAGTCCCAGGCTTTCCCTGGGCACTGCTAGTTTGGGACCCATCCCAGGCTCAGCCAGGCCTCCCTAGGGCCTGTGCTGGCCTAGGAAACTGCCAGCCAGCAGGACCTCGACAGAGCACAGTTCATGCGAGCAGGCCCCAGGGTGTTGCCTGTGTGTGTCTTGCACTGCTGGGAAGCTGCGGGTCCAGAGGCTGTGTGTGCACGTGGCCACTGGGGCCTGAGCACAAGACAGGCATGACCCCACTTGCAAGCAGGACTCCTGCCACCTCTTTGCTGCCTGCCACACGCCCTCGCTGCCTGCACTGTCTTCACTGCTGGCAGGCCTCTGTGTGCACAGGCCAGTCTCCGCCAAGGAAACAAGGGGCTTGCTCTCCCCTTGCTAGGAGCTCCTCCTACAGCACTCTGGACCAGGGCACACACGCCCCTGGACCAGCAGCCTGCAAGGAAGCTGCCGCTGAGCCATGCAGAAAGGCCTGTAGCACTTGGCAGGGAGCCTTCGGCTGTGGACAGCTTGCCCACTGCCCAGCCTCGGAGCAGTTCGTGGATGCTGGGGCCTGCAGCGTTGTCCATGGGAGAGCACTGGGGGCTCAAAGGCTCCCCTGTGCCTTCCGAGCCCCTTCCCACCCACAGGCCCTTGGCACCCACTCTGTTGCCAGAGGGAAGTCCTAAGCAGGGCTCTCGAGCTTGTGCAGCCAGAGTGCCTCCTGCTTGGAAATGGCCTCAGGAACTCATTTGAAGTGAGGCTGCTCCCATGCTTGGCAGCCAGCAGATGGTGCCATCGCTCCACCAAAAAACTCTCTGCTTTGCCTTCAGCCCTGGCTCGCCCTGCTGAGCTCTCTCTGCCTCAAGCAGAAACTCCAGTGTGCGTCCAGCCTACAGAAAGCAGAGTGCCTTTGCCTGAGCACTGCTATGCTGTGGCAGCACCCTGAAGGCCTCCCAGGGCCTTCTCTGCCCTAACCCAGTCGTGCCATTCGGCCCAGGCGGGGAGCAAAGTTCCCCCTTGGCAGGGCTCAGCGTGGGGCCTGTGTGTGGTTTCAGGGCTGGGAAAGGGCAGATCCTGAAGCTGGGTGCCCTCCTGTGAATGGGGCCTGCTGGGCAGAGCCGGCATGCCCTGGTTGGGATGTAGGAGATCTGGGGCCTTCAAGCTGCGTGCACATCCCCTCTCTGGCTGCCCCTCTGGCTGCCCCTCTTGCTTCTTCTCTGCTGCCAAGCCTCTCACACCACACGTGCGTCTCATTGGAAGGAGCAGGCTGCTTGCCATTCTTGGGCAGGGAATCTTCCCACACGCCTCGTTTCCTCGAAGGGGAGTGCACACTGACCCAGAGCCTCCAGAGGAGCTGCCGTCTCTCCAGCCACAAAGGCCTATAGCCGAGTCCATGACAGCCTGTGGCATGGAGGGCTTCTGTGGCAGAGGGCCATGCTTCCCTGGCAGGGGCTCCTTCTCACACTGCTTTCCGTGGGGAAACACTGCATGTGCCAAGGCTCTCCTGTGTGCACAAAATCTCTCCCCAGTGCCTGAGGTGCAGGGAATCCTCTTTGGACACAGAGCAATGTTCTGGGCAGACCTATCATGCTGGGAGAGCCTCCACTTCCCCAACTGTCCAACTGCCTCAGGAACACACTTCTAGGGAGTGTGGGTCTAACAGGCAGAAGGGCCCGAGTGAGGAACGTGGATGGCAGGCCAAAGCCACTGTGCTGAGCATTCGCCCGGCAAGTCCCAGCTGAAGGCTCTGTGCACCAGGCTCCAGCCTGAATGAGCCTGTAGCCTGGCCTCCAGTCCCAGGCTTTCCCTGGGCACTGCTAGTTTGGGACCCATCCCAGGCTCAGCCAGGCCTCCCTAGGGCCTGTGCTGGCCTAGGCCACTGCCAGCCAGCAGGACCTCGACAGAGCACAGTTCATGCGAGCAGGCCCCAGGGTGTTGCCTGTGTGTGTCTTGCACTGCTGGGAAGCTGCGGGTCCAGAGGCTGTGTGTGCACGTGGCCACTGGGGCCTGAGCACAAGACAGGCATGACCCCACTTGCAAGCAGGACTCCTGCCACCTCTTTGCTGCCTGCCACACGCCCTCGCTGCCTGCACTGTCTTCACTGCTGGCAGGCCTCTGTGTGCACAGGCCAGTCTCCGCCAAGGAAACAAGGGGCTTGCTCTCCCCTTGCTAGGAGCTCCTCCTACAGCACTCTGGACCAGGGCACACACGCCCCTGGACCAGCAGCCTGCAAGGAAGCTGCCGCTGAGCCATGCAGAAAGGCCTGCAGCACTTGGCAGGGAGCCTTCGGCTGTGGACAGCTTGCCCTCTGCCAAGCCTCGGAGGAGCTCATGGACGATGGGGCCTGCAGCGTTTTCCATGGGAGAGCACTGGGGGCCCAAAGGCTCCCCTGTGCCTTCCGAGCCCCTTCCCACCCACAGGCCCTTGGCACCCACTCTGTTGCCAGAGGGAAGTCCTAAGCAGGGCTCTCGAGCTTGTGCAGCCAGAGTGCCTCCTGCTTGGAAATGGCCTCAGGAACTCATTTGAAGTGAGGCTGCTCCCATGCTTGGCAGCCAGCAGATGGTGCCATCGCTCCACCAAAAAACTCTCTGCTTTGCCTTCAGCCCTGGCTCGCCCTGCTGAGCTCTCTCTGCCTCAAGCAGAAACTCCAGTGTGCGTCCAGCCTACAGAAAGCAGAGTGCCTTTGCCTGAGCACTGCTATGCTGTGGCAGCACCCTGAAGGCCTCCCAGGGCCTTCTCTGCCCTAACCCAGTCGTGCCATTCGGCCCAGGCGGGGAGCAAAGTTCCCCCTTGGCAGGGCTCAGCGTGGGGCCTGTGTGTGGTTTCAGGGCTGGGAAAGGGCAGATCCTGAAGCTGGGTGCCCTCCTGTGAATGGGGCCTGCTGGGCAGAGCCGGCATGCCCTGGTTGGGATGTAGGAGATCTGGGGCCTTCAAGCTGCGTGCACATCCCCTCTCTGGCTGCCCCTCTGGCTGCCCCTCTTGCTTCTTCTCTGCTGCCAAGCCTCTCACACCACACGTGCGTCTCATTGGAAGGAGCAGGCTGCTTGCCATTCTTGGGCAGGGAATCTTCCCACATGCCTCGTTTCCTCGAAGGGGAGTGCACACTGACCCAGAGCCTCCAGAGGATCTGCCGTCTCTCCAGCCACAAAGGCCTGTAGCCGAGTCCATGACAGCCTGTGGCATGGAGGGCTTCTGTGGCAGAGGGCCATGCTTCCCTGGCAGGGGCTCCTTCTCACACTGCTTTCCGTGGGGAAACACTGCGTGTGCCAAGGCTCTCCTGTGTGCACAAAATCTCTCCCCAGTGCCTGAGGTGCAGGGAATCCTCTTTGGACACAGAGCAATGTTCTGGGCAGACCTCCCATGCTGGGAGAGCCTCCACTTCCCCAACTGTCCAACTGCCTCAGGAACACACTTCTAGGGAGTGTGGGTCTAACAGGCAGAAGGGCCCGAGTGAGGAACGTGGATGGCAGGCCAAAGCCACTGTGCTGAGCATTCCCCCGGCAAGTCCCAGCTGAAGGCTCTGTGCACCAGGCTCAAGCTGGAATGAGCCTGTAGCCTGGCCTCCAGTCCCAGGCTTTCCCTGGGCACTGCTAGTTTGGGACCCATCCCAGGCTCAGCCAGGCCTCCCTAGGGCCTGTGCTGGCCTAGGAAACTGCCAGCCAGCAGGACCTCGACAGAGCACAGTTCATGCGAGCAGGCGCCAGGGTGTTGCCTGTGTGTGTCTTGCACTGCTGGGAAGCTGCGGGTCCAGAGGCTGTGTGTGCACGTGGCCACTGGGGCCTGAGCACAAGACAGGCATGACCCCACTTGCAAGCAGGACTCCTGCCACCTCTTTGCTGCCTGCCACACGCCCTCGCTGCCTGCACTGTCTTCACTGCTGGCAGGCCTCTGTGTGCACAGGCCAGTCTCCGCCAAGGAAACAGGGGGCTTGCTCTCCCCTTGCTAGGAGCTCCTCCTACAGCACTCTGGACCAGGGCACACACGCCCCTGGACCAGCAGCCTGCAAGGAAGCTGCCGCTGAGCCATGCAGAAAGGCCTGCAGCACTTGGCAGGGAGCCTTCGGCTGTGGACAGCTTGCCCTCTGCCAAGCCTCGGAGGAGCTCATGGACGATGGGGCCTGCAGCGTTTTCCATGGGAGAGCACTGGGGGCCCAAAGGCTCCCCTGTGCCTTCCGAGCCCCTTCCCACCCACAGGCCCTTGGCACCCACTCTGTTGCCAGAGGGAAGCCCTAAGCAGGACTCTCGAGCCTGTGCAGCCAGAGTGCCTCCTGCTTGGAAATGGCCTCAGGAACTCATTTGAAGTGAGGCTGCTCCCATGCTTGGCAGCCAGCAGATGGTGCCATCGCTCCACCAAAAAACTCTCTGCTTTGCCTTCAGCCCTGGCTCGCCCTGCTGAGCTCTCTCTGCCTCAAGCAGAAACTCCAGTGTGCGTCCAGCCTACAGAAAGCAGAGTGCCTTTGCCTGAGCACTGCTATGCTGTGGCAGCACCCTGAAGGCCTCCCAGGGCCTTCTCTGCCCTAACCCAGTCGTGCCATTCGGCCCAGGCGGGGAGCAAAGTTCCCCCTTGGCAGGGCTCAGCGTGGGGCCTGTGTGTGGTTTCAGGGCTGGGAAAGGGCAGATCCTGAAGCTGGGTGCCCTCCTGTGAATGGGGCCTGCTGGGCAGAGCCGGCATGCCCTGGTTGGGATGTAGGAGATCTGGGGCCTTCAAGCTGCGTGCACATCCCCTCTCTGGCTGCCCCTCTGGCTGCCCCTCTTGCTTCTTCTCTGCTGCCAAGCCTCTCACACCACACGTGCGTCTCATTGGAAGGAGCAGGCTGCTTGCCATTCTTGGGCAGGGAATCTTCCCACATGCCTCGTTTCCTCGAAGGGGAGTGCACACTGACCCAGAGCCTCCAGAGGATCTGCCGTCTCTCCAGCCACAAAGGCCTGTAGCCGAGTCCATGACAGCCTGTGGCATGGAGGGCTTCTGTGGCAGAGGGCCATGCTTCCCTGGCAGGGGCTCCTTCTCACACTGCTTTCCGTGGGGAAACACTGCGTGTGCCAAGGCTCTCCTGTGTGCACAAAATCTCTCCCCAGTGCCTGAGGTGCAGGGAATCCTCTTTGGACACAGAGCAATGTTCTGGGCAGACCTCCCATGCTGGGAGAGCCTCCACTTCCCCAACTGTCCAACTGCCTCAGGAACACACTTCTAGGGAGTGTGGGTCTAACAGGCAGAAGGGCCCGAGTGAGGAACGTGGATGGCAGGCCAAAGCCACTGTGCTGAGCATTCGCCCGGCAAGTCCCAGCTGAAGGCTCTGTGCACCAGGCTCAAGCTGGAATGAGCCTGTAGCCTGGCCTCCAGTCCCAGGCTTTCCCTGGGCACTGCTAGTTTGGGACCCATCCCAGGCTCAGCCAGGCCTCCCTAGGGCCTGTGCTGGCCTAGGAAACTGCCAGCCAGCAGGACCTCGACAGAGCACAGTTCATGCGAGCAGGCCCCAGGGTGTTGCCTGTGTGTGTCTTGCACTGCTGGGAAGCTGCGGGTCCAGAGGCTGTGTGTGCACGTGGCCACTGGGGCCTGAGCACAAGACAGGCATGACCCCACTTGCAAGCAGGACTCCTGCCACCTCTTTGCTGCCTGCCACACGCCCTCGCTGCCTGCACTGTCTTCACTGCTGGCAGGCCTCTGTGTGCACAGGCCAGTCTCCGCCAAGGAAACAAGGGGCTTGCTCTCCCCTTGCTAGGAGCTCCTCCTACAGCACTCTGGACCAGGGCACACACGCCCCTGGACCAGCAGCCTGCAAGGAAGCTGCCGCTGAGCCATGCAGAAAGGCCTGTAGCACTTGGCAGGGAGCCTTCGGCTGTGGACAGCTTGCCCACTGCCCAGCCTCGGAGCAGTTCGTGGATGCTGGGGCCTGCAGCGTTGTCCATGGGAGAGCACTGGGGGCTCAAAGGCTCCCCTGTGCCTTCCGAGCCCCTTCCCACCCACAGGCCCTTGGCACCCACTCTGTTGCCAGAGGGAAGTCCTAAGCAGGGCTCTCGAGCTTGTGCAGCCAGAGTGCCTCCTGCTTGGAAATGGCCTCAGGAACTCATTTGAAGTGAGGCTGCTCCCATGCTTGGCAGCCAGCAGATGGTGCCATCGCTCCACCAAAAAACTCTCTGCTTTGCCTTCAGCCCTGGCTCGCCCTGCTGAGCTCTCTCTGCCTCAAGCAGAAACTCCAGTGTGCGTCCAGCCTACAGAAAGCAGAGTGCCTTTGCCTGAGCACTGCTATGCTGTGGCAGCACCCTGAAGGCCTCCCAGGGCCTTCTCTGCCCTAACCCAGTCGTGCCATTCGGCCCAGGCGGGGAGCAAAGTTCCCCCTTGGCAGGGCTCAGCGTGGGGCCTGTGTGTGGTTTCAGGGCTGGGAAAGGGCAGATCCTGAAGCTGGGTGCCCTCCTGTGAATGGGGCCTGCTGGGCAGAGCCGGCATGCCCTGGTTGGGATGTAGGAGATCTGGGGCCTTCAAGCTGCGTGCACATCCCCTCTCTGGCTGCCCCTCTGGCTGCCCCTCTTGCTTCTTCTCTGCTGCCAAGCCTCTCACACCACACGTGCGTCTCATTGGAAGGAGCAGGCTGCTTGCCATTCTTGGGCAGGGAATCTTCCCACACGCCTCGTTTCCTCGAAGGGGAGTGCACACTGACCCAGAGCCTCCAGAGGAGCTGCCGTCTCTCCAGCCACAAAGGCCTATAGCCGAGTCCATGACAGCCTGTGGCATGGAGGGCTTCTGTGGCAGAGGGCCATGCTTCCCTGGCAGGGGCTCCTTCTCACACTGCTTTCCGTGGGGAAACACTGCATGTGCCAAGGCTCTCCTGTGTGCACAAAATCTCTCCCCAGTGCCTGAGGTGCAGGGAATCCTCTTTGGACACAGAGCAATGTTCTGGGCAGACCTATCATGCTGGGAGAGCCTCCACTTCCCCAACTGTCCAACTGCCTCAGGAACACACTTCTAGGGAGTGTGGGTCTAACAGGCAGAAGGGCCCGAGTGAGGAACGTGGATGGCAGGCCAAAGCCACTGTGCTGAGCATTCGCCCGGCAAGTCCCAGCTGAAGGCTCTGTGCACCAGGCTCCAGCCTGAATGAGCCTGTAGCCTGGCCTCCAGTCCCAGGCTTTCCCTGGGCACTGCTAGTTTGGGACCCATCCCAGGCTCAGCCAGGCCTCCCTAGGGCCTGTGCTGGCCTAGGCCACTGCCAGCCAGCAGGACCTCGACAGAGCACAGTTCATGCGAGCAGGCCCCAGGGTGTTGCCTGTGTGTGTCTTGCACTGCTGGGAAGCTGCGGGTCCAGAGGCTGTGTGTGCACGTGGCCACTGGGGCCTGAGCACAAGACAGGCATGACCCCACTTGCAAGCAGGACTCCTGCCACCTCTTTGCTGCCTGCCACACGCCCTCGCTGCCTGCACTGTCTTCACTGCTGGCAGGCCTCTGTGTGCACAGGCCAGTCTCCGCCAAGGAAACAGGGGGCTTGCTCTCCCCTTGCTAGGAGCTCCTCCTACAGCACTCTGGACCAGGGCACACACGCCCCTGGACCAGCAGCCTGCAAGGAAGCTGCCGCTGAGCCATGCAGAAAGGCCTGCAGCACTTGGCAGGGAGCCTTCGGCTGTGGACAGCTTGCCCTCTGCCAAGCCTCGGAGGAGCTCATGGACGATGGGGCCTGCAGCGTTTTCCATGGGAGAGCACTGGGGGCCCAAAGGCTCCCCTGTGCCTTCCGAGCCCCTTCCCACCCACAGGCCCTTGGCACCCACTCTGTTGCCAGAGGGAAGCCCTAAGCAGGACTCTCGAGCCTGTGCAGCCAGAGTGCCTCCTGCTTGGAAATGGCCTCAGGAACTCATTTGAAGTGAGGCTGCTCCCATGCTTGGCAGCCAGCAGATGGTGCCATCGCTCCACCAAAAAACTCTCTGCTTTGCCTTCAGCCCTGGCTCGCCCTGCTGAGCTCTCTCTGCCTCAAGCAGAAACTCCAGTGTGCGTCCAGCCTACAGAAAGCAGAGTGCCTTTGCCTGAGCACTGCTATGCTGTGGCAGCACCCTGAAGGCCTCCCAGGGCCTTCTCTGCCCTAACCCAGTCGTGCCATTCGGCCCAGGCGGGGAGCAAAGTTCCCCCTTGGCAGGGCTCAGCGTGGGGCCTGTGTGTGGTTTCAGGGCTGGGAAAGGGCAGATCCTGAAGCTGGGTGCCCTCCTGTGAATGGGGCCTGCTGGGCAGAGCCGGCATGCCCTGGTTGGGATGTAGGAGATCTGGGGCCTTCAAGCTGCGTGCACATCCCCTCTCTGGCTGCCCCTCTGGCTGCCCCTCTTGCTTCTTCTCTGCTGCCAAGCCTCTCACACCACACGTGCGTCTCATTGGAAGGAGCAGGCTGCTTGCCATTCTTGGGCAGGGAATCTTCCCACATGCCTCGTTTCCTCGAAGGGGAGTGCACACTGACCCAGAGCCTCCAGAGGATCTGCCGTCTCTCCAGCCACAAAGGCCTGTAGCCGAGTCCATGACAGCCTGTGGCATGGAGGGCTTCTGTGGCAGAGGGCCATGCTTCCCTGGCAGGGGCTCCTTCTCACACTGCTTTCCGTGGGGAAACACTGCGTGTGCCAAGGCTCTCCTGTGTGCACAAAATCTCTCCCCAGTGCCTGAGGTGCAGGGAATCCTCTTTGGACACAGAGCAATGTTCTGGGCAGACCTCCCATGCTGGGAGAGCCTCCACTTCCCCAACTGTCCAACTGCCTCAGGAACACACTTCTAGGGAGTGTGGGTCTAACAGGCAGAAGGGCCCGAGTGAGGAACGTGGATGGCAGGCCAAAGCCACTGTGCTGAGCATTCGCCCGGCAAGTCCCAGCTGAAGGCTCTGTGCACCAGGCTCAAGCTGGAATGAGCCTGTAGCCTGGCCTCCAGTCCCAGGCTTTCCCTGGGCACTGCTAGTTTGGGACCCATCCCAGGCTCAGCCAGGCCTCCCTAGGGCCTGTGCTGGCCTAGGAAACTGCCAGCCAGCAGGACCTCGACAGAGCACAGTTCATGCGAGCAGGCCCCAGGGTGTTGCCTGTGTGTGTCTTGCACTGCTGGGAAGCTGCGGGTCCAGAGGCTGTGTGTGCACGTGGCCACTGGGGCCTGAGCACAAGACAGGCATGACCCCACTTGCAAGCAGGACTCCTGCCACCTCTTTGCTGCCTGCCACACGCCCTCGCTGCCTGCACTGTCTTCACTGCTGGCAGGCCTCTGTGTGCACAGGCCAGTCTCCGCCAAGGAAACAAGGGGCTTGCTCTCCCCTTGCTAGGAGCTCCTCCTACAGCACTCTGGACCAGGGCACACACGCCCCTGGACCAGCAGCCTGCAAGGAAGCTGCCGCTGAGCCATGCAGAAAGGCCTGTAGCACTTGGCAGGGAGCCTTCGGCTGTGGACAGCTTGCCCACTGCCCAGCCTCGGAGCAGTTCGTGGATGCTGGGGCCTGCAGCGTTGTCCATGGGAGAGCACTGGGGGCTCAAAAGCTCCCCTGTGCCTTCCGAGCCCGTTCCCACCCACAGGCCCTTGGCACCCACTCTGTTGCCAGAGGGAAGTCCTAAGCAGGGCTCTCGAGCTTGTGCAGCCAGAGTGCCTCCTGCTTGGAAATGGCCTCAGGAACTCATTTGAAGTGAGGCTGCTCCCATGCTTGGCAGCCAGCAGATGGTGCCATCGCTCCACCAAAAAACTCTCTGCTTTGCCTTCAGCCCTGGCTCGCCCTGCTGAGCTCTCTCTGCCTCAAGCAGAAACTCCAGTGTGCGTCCAGCCTACAGAAAGCAGAGTGCCTTTGCCTGAGCACTGCTATGCTGTGGCAGCACCCTGAAGGCCTCCCAGGGCCTTCTCTGCCCTAACCCAGTCGTGCCATTCGGCCCAGGCGGGGAGCAAAGTTCCCCCTTGGCAGGGCTCAGCGTGGGGCCTGTGTGTGGTTTCAGGGCTGGGAAAGGGCAGATCCTGAAGCTGGGTGCCCTCCTGTGAATGGGGCCTGCTGGGCAGAGCCGGCATGCCCTGGTTGGGATGTAGGAGATCTGGGGCCTTCAAGCTGCGTGCACATCCCCTCTCTGGCTGCCCCTCTGGCTGCCCCTCTTGCTTCTTCTCTGCTGCCAAGCCTCTCACACCACACGTGCGTCTCATTGGAAGGAGCAGGCTGCTTGCCATTCTTGGGCAGGGAATCTTCCCACACGCCTCGTTTCCTCGAAGGGGAGTGCACACTGACCCAGAGCCTCCAGAGGAGCTGCCGTCTCTCCAGCCACAAAGGCCTGTAGCCGAGTCCATGACAGCCTGTGGCATGGAGGGCTTCTGTGGCAGAGGGCCATGCTTCCCTGGCAGGGGCTCCTTCTCACACTGCTTTCCGTGGGGAAACACTGCATGTGCCAAGGCTCTCCTGTGTGCACAAAATCTCTCCCCAGTGCCTGAGGTGCAGGGAATCCTCTTTGGACACAGAGCAATGTTCTGGGCAGACCTATCATGCTGGGAGAGCCTCCACTTCCCCAACTGTCCAACTGCCTCAGGAACACACTTCTAGGGAGTGTGGGTCTAACAGGCAGAAGGGCCCGAGTGAGGAACGTGGATGGCAGGCCAAAGCCACTGTGCTGAGCATTCGCCCGGCAAGTCCCAGCTGAAGGCTCTGTGCACCAGGCTCCAGCCTGAATGAGCCTGTAGCCTGGCCTCCAGTCCCAGGCTTTCCCTGGGCACTGCTAGTTTGGGACCCATCCCAGGCTCAGCCAGGCCTCCCTAGGGCCTGTGCTGGCCTAGGCCACTGCCAGCCAGCAGGACCTCGACAGAGCACAGTTCATGCGAGCAGGCCCCAGGGTGTTGCCTGTGTGTGTCTTGCACTGCTGGGAAGCTGCGGGTCCAGAGGCTGTGTGTGCACGTGGCCACTGGGGCCTGAGCACAAGACAGGCATGACCCCACTTGCAAGCAGGACTCCTGCCACCTCTTTGCTGCCTGCCACACGCCCTCGCTGCCTGCACTGTCTTCACTGCTGGCAGGCCTCTGTGTGCACAGGCCAGTCTCCGCCAAGGAAACAAGGGGCTTGCTCTCCCCTTGCTAGGAGCTCCTCCTACAGCACTCTGGACCAGGGCACACACGCCCCTGGACCAGCAGCCTGCAAGGAAGCTGCCGCTGAGCCATGCAGAAAGGCCTGCAGCACTTGGCAGGGAGCCTTCGGCTGTGGACAGCTTGCCCTCTGCCAAGCCTCGGAGGAGCTCATGGACGATGGGGCCTGCAGCGTTTTCCATGGGAGAGCACTGGGGGCCCAAAGGCTCCCCTGTGCCTTCCGAGCCCCTTCCCACCCACAGGCCCTTGGCACCCACTCTGTTGCCAGAGGGAAGTCCTAAGCAGGGCTCTCGAGCTTGTGCAGCCAGAGTGCCTCCTGCTTGGAAATGGCCTCAGGAACTCATTTGAAGTGAGGCTGCTCCCATGCTTGGCAGCCAGCAGATGGTGCCATCGCTCCACCAAAAAACTCTCTGCTTTGCCTTCAGCCCTGGCTCGCCCTGCTGAGCTCTCTCTGCCTCAAGCAGAAACTCCAGTGTGCGTCCAGCCTACAGAAAGCAGAGTGCCTTTGCCTGAGCACTGCTATGCTGTGGCAGCACCCTGAAGGCCTCCCAGGGCCTTCTCTGCCCTAACCCAGTCGTGCCATTCGGCCCAGGCGGGGAGCAAAGTTCCCCCTTGGCAGGGCTCAGCGTGGGGCCTGTGTGTGGTTTCAGGGCTGGGAAAGGGCAGATCCTGAAGCTGGGTGCCCTCCTGTGAATGGGGCCTGCTGGGCAGAGCCGGCATGCCCTGGTTGGGATGTAGGAGATCTGGGGCCTTCAAGCTGCGTGCACATCCCCTCTCTGGCTGCCCCTCTGGCTGCCCCTCTTGCTTCTTCTCTGCTGCCAAGCCTCTCACACCACACGTGCGTCTCATTGGAAGGAGCAGGCTGCTTGCCATTCTTGGGCAGGGAATCTTCCCACATGCCTCGTTTCCTCGAAGGGGAGTGCACACTGACCCAGAGCCTCCAGAGGATCTGCCGTCACTCCAGCCACAAAGGCCTGTAGCCGAGTCCATGACAGCCTGTGGCATGGAGGGCTTCTGTGGCAGAGGGCCATGCTTCCCTGGCAGGGGCTCCTTCTCACACTGCTTTCCGTGGGGAAACACTGCGTGTGCCAAGGCTCTCCTGTGTGCACAAAATCTCTCCCCAGTGCCTGAGGTGCAGGGAATCCTCTTTGGACACAGAGCAATGTTCTGGGCAGACCTCCCATGCTGGGAGAGCCTCCACTTCCCCAACTGTCCAACTGCCTCAGGAACACACTTCTAGGGAGTGTGGGTCTAACAGGCAGAAGGGCCCGAGTGAGGAACGTGGATGGCAGGCCAAAGCCACTGTGCTGAGCATTCCCCCGGCAAGTCCCAGCTGAAGGCTCTGTGCACCAGGCTCCAGCTGGAATGAGCCTGTAGCCTGGCCTCCAGTCCCAGGCTTTCCCTGGGCACTGCTAGTTTGGGACCCATCCCAGGCTCAGCCAGGCCTCCCTAGGGCCTGTGCTGGCCTAGGCCACTGCCAGCCAGCAGGACCTCGACAGAGCACAGTTCATGCGAGCAGGCCCCAGGGTGTTGCCTGTGTGTGTCTTGCACTGCTGGGAAGCTGCGGGTCCAGAGGCTGTGTGTGCACGTGGCCACTGGGGCCTGAGCACAAGACAGGCATGACCCCACTTGCAAGCAGGACTCCTGCCACCTCTTTGCTGCCTGCCACACGCCCTCGCTGCCTGCACTGTCTTCACTGCTGGCAGGCCTCTGTGTGCACAGGCCAGTCTCCGCCAAGGAAACAGGGGGCTTGCTCTCCCCTTGCTAGGAGCTCCTCCTACAGCACTCTGGACCAGGGCACACACGCCCCTGGACCAGCAGCCTGCAAGGAAGCTGCCGCTGAGCCATGCAGAAAGGCCTGTAGCACTTGGCAGGGAGCCTTCGGCTGTGGACAGCTTGCCCACTGCCCAGCCTCGGAGGAGCTCATGGACGATGGGGCCTGCAGCGTTTTCCATGGGAGAGCACTGGGGGCTCAAAGGCTCCCCTGTGCCTTCCGAGCCCCTTCCCACCCACAGGCCCTTGGCACCCACTCTGTTGCCAGAGGGAAGTCCTAAGCAGGGCTCTCGAGCTTGTGCAGCCAGAGTGCCTCCTGCTTGGAAATGGCCTCAGGAACTCATTTGAAGTGAGGCTGCTCCCATGCTTGGCAGCCAGCAGATGGTGCCATCGCTCCACCAAAAAACTCTCTGCTTTGCCTTCAGCCCTGGCTCGCCCTGCTGAGCTCTCTCTGCCTCAAGCAGAAACTCCAGTGTGCGTCCAGCCTACAGAAAGCAGAGTGCCTTTGCCTGAGCACTGCTATGCTGTGGCAGCACCCTGAAGGCCTCCCAGGGCCTTCTCTGCCCTAACCCAGTCGTGCCATTCGGCCCAGGCGGGGAGCAAAGTTCCCCCTTGGCAGGGCTCAGCGTGGGGCCTGTGTGTGGTTTCAGGGCTGGGAAAGGGCAGATCCTGAAGCTGGGTGCCCTCCTGTGAATGGGGCCTGCTGGGCAGAGCCGGCATGCCCTGGTTGGGATGTAGGAGATCTGGGGCCTTCAAGCTGCGTGCACATCCCCTCTCTGGCTGCCCCTCTGGCTGCCCCTCTTGCTTCTTCTCTGCTGCCAAGCCTCTCACACCACACGTGAGTCTCATTGGAAGGAGCAGGCTGCTTGCCATTCTTGGGCAGGGAATCTTCCCACACGCCTCGTTTCCTCGAAGGGGAGTGCACACTGACCCAGAGCCTCCAGAGGATCTGCCGTCTCTCCAGCCACAAAGGCCTGTAGCCGAGTCCATGACAGCCTGTGGCATGGAGGGCTTCTGTGGCAGAGGGCCATGCTTCCCTGGCAGGGGCTCCTTCTCACACTGCTTTCCGTGGGGAAACACTGCGTGTGCCAAGGCTCTCCTGTGTGCACAAAATCTCTCCCCAGTGCCTGAGGTGCAGGGAATCCTCTTTGGACACAGAGCAATGTTCTGGGCAGACCTCCCATGCTGGGAGAGCCTCCACTTCCCCAACTGTCCAACTGCCTCAGGAACACACTTCTAGGGAGTGTGGGTCTAACAGGCAGAAGGGCCCGAGTGAGGAACGTGGATGGCAGGCCAAAGCCACTGTGCTGAGCATTCGCCCGGCAAGTCCCAGCTGAAGGCTCTGTGCACCAGGCTCAAGCTGGAATGAGCCTGTAGCCTGGCCTCCAGTCCCAGGCTTTCCCTGGGCACTGCTAGTTTGGGACCCATCCCAGGCTCAGCCAGGCCTCCCTAGGGCCTGTGCTGGCCTAGGCCACTGCCAGCCAGCAGCACCTCGACAGAGCACAGTTCATGCGAGCAGGCCCCAGGGTGTTGCCTGTGTGTGTCTTGCACTGCTGGGAAGCTGCGGGTCCAGAGGCTGTGTGTGCACGTGGCCACTGGGGCCTGAGCACAAGACAGGCATGACCCCACTTGCAAGCAGGACTCCTGCCACCTCTTTGCTGCCTGCCACACGCCCTCGCTGCCTGCACTGTCTTCACTGCTGGCAGGCCTCTGTGTGCACAGGCCAGTCTCCGCCAAGGAAACAAGGGGCTTGCTCTCCCCTTGCTAGGAGCTCCTCCTACAGCACTCTGGACCAGGGCACACACGCCCCTGGACCAGCAGCCTGCAAGGAAGCTGCCGCTGAGCCATGCAGAAAGGCCTGCAGCACTTGGCAGGGAGCCTTCGGCTGTGGACAGCTTGCCCTCTGCCCAGCCTCGGAGGAGCTCATGGACGATGGGGCCTGCAGCGTTTTCCATGGGAGAGCACTGGGGGCCCAAAGGCTCCCCTGTGCCTTCCGAGCCCCTTCCCACCCACAGGCCCTTGGCACCCACTCTGTTGCCAGAGGGAAGTCCTAAGCAGGGCTCTCGAGCTTGTGCAGCCAGAGTGCCTCCTGCTTGGAAATGGCCTCAGGAACTCATTTGAAGTGAGGCTGCTCCCATGCTTGGCAGCCAGCAGATGGTGCCATCGCTCCACCAAAAAACTCTCTGCTTTGCCTTCAGCCCTGGCTCGCCCTGCTGAGCTCTCTCTGCCTCAAGCAGAAACTCCAGTGTGCGTCCAGCCTACAGAAAGCAGAGTGCCTTTGCCTGAGCACTGCTATGCTGTGGCAGCACCCTGAAGGCCTCCCAGGGCCTTCTCTGCCCTAACCCAGTCGTGCCATTCGGCCCAGGCGGGGAGCAAAGTTCCCCCTTGGCAGGGCTCAGCGTGGGGCCTGTGTGTGGTTTCAGGGCTGGGAAAGGGCAGATCCTGAAGCTGGGTGCCCTCCTGTGAATGGGGCCTGCTGGGCAGAGCCGGCATGCCCTGGTTGGGATGTAGGAGATCTGGGGCCTTCAAGCTGCGTGCACATCCCCTCTCTGGCTGCCCCTCTGGCTGCCCCTCTTGCTTCTTCTCTGCTGCCAAGCCTCTCACACCACACGTGCGTCTCATTGGAAGGAGCAGGCTGCTTGCCATTCTTGGGCAGGGAATCTTCCCACATGCCTCGTTTCCTCGAAGGGGAGTGCACACTGACCCAGAGCCTCCAGAGGATCTGCCGTCTCTCCAGCCACAAAGGCCTATAGCCGAGTCCATGACAGCCTGTGGCATGGAGGGCTTCTGTGGCAGAGGGCCATGCTTCCCTGGCAGGGGCTCCTTCTCACACTGCTTTCCGTGGGGAAACACTGCGTGTGCCAAGGCTCTCCTGTGTGCACAAAATCTCTCCCCAGTGCCTGAGGTGCAGGGAATCCTCTTTGGACACAGAGCAATGTTCTGGGCAGACCTCCCATGCTGGGAGAGCCTCCACTTCCCCAACTGTCCAACTGCCTCAGGAACACACTTCTAGGGAGTGTGGGTCTAACAGGCAGAAGGGCCCGAGTGAGGAACGTGGATGGCAGGCCAAAGCCACTGTGCTGAGCATTCGCCCGGCAAGTCCCAGCTGAAGGCTCTGTGCACCAGGCTCAAGCTGGAATGAGCCTGTAGCCTGGCCTCCAGTCCCAGGCTTTCCCTGGGCACTGCTAGTTTGGGACCCATCCCAGGCTCAGCCAGGCCTCCCTAGGGCCTGTGCTGGCCTAGGCCACTGCCAGCCAGCAGGACCTCGACAGAGCACAGTTCATGCGAGCAGGCCCCAGGGTGTTGCCTGTGTGTGTCTTGCACTGCTGGGAAGCTGCGGGTCCAGAGGCTGTGTGTGCACGTGGCCACTGGGGCCTGAGCACAAGACAGGCATGACCCCACTTGCAAGCAGGACTCCTGCCACCTCTTTGCTGCCTGCCACACGCCCTCGCTGCCTGCACTGTCTTCACTGCTGGCAGGCCTCTGTGTGCACAGGCCAGTCTCCGCCAAGGAAACAAGGGGTTTGCTCTCCCCTTGCTAGGAGCTCCTCCTACAGCACTCTGGACCAGGGCACACACGCCCCTGGACCAGCAGCCTGCAAGGAAGCTGCCGCTGAGCCATGCAGAAAGGCCTGTAGCACTTGGCAGGGAGCCTTCGGCTGTGGACAGCTTGCCCACTGCCCAGCCTCGGAGCAGTTCGTGGATGCTGGGGCCTGCAGCGTTTTCCATGGGAGAGCACTGGGGGCTCAAAGGCTCCCCTGTGCCTTCCGAGCCCCTTCCCACCCACAGGCCCTTGGCACCCACTCTGTTGCCAGAGGGAAGTCCTAAGCAGGGCTCTCGAGCTTGTGCAGCCAGAGTGCCTCCTGCTTGGAAATGGCCTCAGGAACTCATTTGAAGTGAGGCTGCTCCCATGCTTGGCAGCCAGCAGATGGTGCCATCGCTCCACCAAAAAACTCTCTGCTTTGCCTTCAGCCCTGGCTCGCCCTGCTGAGCTCTCTCTGCCTCAAGCAGAAACTCCAGTGTGCGTCCAGCCTACAGAAAGCAGAGTGCCTTTGCCTGAGCACTGCTATGCTGTGGCAGCACCCTGAAGGCCTCCCAGGGCCTTCTCTGCCCTAACCCAGTCGTGCCATTCGGCCCAGGCGGGGAGCAAAGTTCCCCCTTGGCAGGGCTCAGCGTGGGGCCTGTGTGTGGTTTCAGGGCTGGGAAAGGGCAGATCCTGAAGCTGGGTGCCCTCCTGTGAATGGGGCCTGCTGGGCAGAGCCGGCATGCCCTGGTTGGGATGTAGGAGATCTGGGGCCTTCAAGCTGCGTGCACATCCCCTCTCTGGCTGCCCCTCTGGCTGCCCCTCTTGCTTCTTCTCTGCTGCCAAGCCTCTCACACCACACGTGCGTCTCATTGGAAGGAGCAGGCTGCTTGCCATTCTTGGGCAGGGAATCTTCCCACACGCCTCGTTTCCTCGAAGGGGAGTGCACACTGACCCAGAGCCTCCAGAGGAGCTGCCGTCTCTCCAGCCACAAAGGCCTATAGCCGAGTCCATGACAGCCTGTGGCATGGAGGGCTTCTGTGGCAGAGGGCCATGCTTCCCTGGCAGGGGCTCCTTCTCACACTGCTTTCCGTGGGGAAACACTGCATGTGCCAAGGCTCTCCTGTGTGCACAAAATCTCTCCCCAGTGCCTGAGGTGCAGGGAATCCTCTTTGGACACAGAGCAATGTTCTGGGCAGACCTATCATGCTGGGAGAGCCTCCACTTCCCCAACTGTCCAACTGCCTCAGGAACACACTTCTAGGGAGTGTGGGTCTAACAGGCAGAAGGGCCCGAGTGAGGAACGTGGATGGCAGGCCAAAGCCACTGTGCTGAGCATTCGCCCGGCAAGTCCCAGCTGAAGGCTCTGTGCACCAGGCTCCAGCCTGAATGAGCCTGTAGCCTGGCCTCCAGTCCCAGGCTTTCCCTGGGCACTGCTAGTTTGGGACCCATCCCAGGCTCAGCCAGGCCTCCCTAGGGCCTGTGCTGGCCTAGGCCACTGCCAGCCAGCAGCACCTCGACAGAGCACAGTTCATGCGAGCAGGCCCCAGGGTGTTGCCTGTGTGTGTCTTGCACTGCTGGGAAGCTGCGGGTCCAGAGGCTGTGTGTGCACGTGGCCACTGGGGCCTGAGCACAAGACAGGCATGACCCCACTTGCAAGCAGGACTCCTGCCACCTCTTTGCTGCCTGCCACACGCCCTCGCTGCCTGCACTGTCTTCACTGCTGGCAGGCCTCTGTGTGCACAGGCCAGTCTCCGCCAAGGAAACAAGGGGCTTGCTCTCCCCTTGCTAGGAGCTCCTCCTACAGCACTCTGGACCAGGGCACACACGCCCCTGGACCAGCAGCCTGCAAGGAAGCTGCCGCTGAGCCATGCAGAAAGGCCTGCAGCACTTGGCAGGGAGCCTTCGGCTGTGGACAGCTTGCCCTCTGCCAAGCCTCGGAGGAGCTCATGGACGATGGGGCCTGCAGCGTTTTCCATGGGAGAGCACTGGGGGCCCAAAGGCTCCCCTGTGCCTTCCGAGCCCCTTCCCACCCACAGGCCCTTGGCACCCACTCTGTTGCCAGAGGGAAGTCCTAAGCAGGGCTCTCGAGCTTGTGCAGCCAGAGTGCCTCCTGCTTGGAAATGGCCTCAGGAACTCATTTGAAGTGAGGCTGCTCCCATGCTTGGCAGCCAGCAGATGGTGCCATCGCTCCACCAAAAAACTCTCTGCTTTGCCTTCAGCCCTGGCTCGCCCTGCTGAGCTCTCTCTGCCTCAAGCAGAAACTCCAGTGTGCGTCCAGCCTACAGAAAGCAGAGTGCCTTTGCCTGAGCACTGCTATGCTGTGGCAGCACCCTGAAGGCCTCCCAGGGCCTTCTCTGCCCTAACCCAGTCGTGCCATTCGGCCCAGGCGGGGAGCAAAGTTCCCCCTTGGCAGGGCTCAGCGTGGGGCCTGTGTGTGGTTTCAGGGCTGGGAAAGGGCAGATCCTGAAGCTGGGTGCCCTCCTGTGAATGGGGCCTGCTGGGCAGAGCCGGCATGCCCTGGTTGGGATGTAGGAGATCTGGGGCCTTCAAGCTGCGTGCACATCCCCTCTCTGGCTGCCCCTCTGGCTGCCCCTCTTGCTTCTTCTCTGCTGCCAAGCCTCTCACACCACACGTGCGTCTCATTGGAAGGAGCAGGCTGCTTGCCATTCTTGGGCAGGGAATCTTCCCACATGCCTCGTTTCCTCGAAGGGGAGTGCACACTGACCCAGAGCCTCCAGAGGATCTGCCGTCACTCCAGCCACAAAGGCCTGTAGCCGAGTCCATGACAGCCTGTGGCATGGAGGGCTTCTGTGGCAGAGGGCCATGCTTCCCTGGCAGGGGCTCCTTCTCACACTGCTTTCCGTGGGGAAACACTGCGTGTGCCAAGGCTCTCCTGTGTGCACAAAATCTCTCCCCAGTGCCTGAGGTGCAGGGAATCCTCTTTGGACACAGAGCAATGTTCTGGGCAGACCTCCCATGCTGGGAGAGCCTCCACTTCCCCAACTGTCCAACTGCCTCAGGAACACACTTCTAGGGAGTGTGGGTCTAACAGGCAGAAGGGCCCGAGTGAGGAACGTGGATGGCAGGCCAAAGCCACTGTGCTGAGCATTCCCCCGGCAAGTCCCAGCTGAAGGCTCTGTGCACCAGGCTCCAGCTGGAATGAGCCTGTAGCCTGGCCTCCAGTCCCAGGCTTTCCCTGGGCACTGCTAGTTTGGGACCCATCCCAGGCTCAGCCAGGCCTCCCTAGGGCCTGTGCTGGCCTAGGCCACTGCCAGCCAGCAGGACCTCGACAGAGCACAGTTCATGCGAGCAGGCCCCAGGGTGTTGCCTGTGTGTGTCTTGCACTGCTGGGAAGCTGCGGGTCCAGAGGCTGTGTGTGCACGTGGCCACTGGGGCCTGAGCACAAGACAGGCATGACCCCACTTGCAAGCAGGACTCCTGCCACCTCTTTGCTGCCTGCCACACGCCCTCGCTGCCTGCACTGTCTTCACTGCTGGCAGGCCTCTGTGTGCACAGGCCAGTCTCCGCCAAGGAAACAGGGGGCTTGCTCTCCCCTTGCTAGGAGCTCCTCCTACAGCACTCTGGACCAGGGCACACACGCCCCTGGACCAGCAGCCTGCAAGGAAGCTGCCGCTGAGCCATGCAGAAAGGCCTGTAGCACTTGGCAGGGAGCCTTCGGCTGTGGACAGCTTGCCCACTGCCCAGCCTCGGAGGAGCTCATGGACGATGGGGCCTGCAGCGTTTTCCATGGGAGAGCACTGGGGGCTCAAAGGCTCCCCTGTGCCTTCCGAGCCCCTTCCCACCCACAGGCCCTTGGCACCCACTCTGTTGCCAGAGGGAAGTCCTAAGCAGGGCTCTCGAGCTTGTGCAGCCAGAGTGCCTCCTGCTTGGAAATGGCCTCAGGAACTCATTTGAAGTGAGGCTGCTCCCATGCTTGGCAGCCAGCAGATGGTGCCATCGCTCCACCAAAAAACTCTCTGCTTTGCCTTCAGCCCTGGCTCGCCCTGCTGAGCTCTCTCTGCCTCAAGCAGAAACTCCAGTGTGCGTCCAGCCTACAGAAAGCAGAGTGCCTTTGCCTGAGCACTGCTATGCTGTGGCAGCACCCTGAAGGCCTCCCAGGGCCTTCTCTGCCCTAACCCAGTCGTGCCATTCGGCCCAGGCGGGGAGCAAAGTTCCCCCTTGGCAGGGCTCAGCGTGGGGCCTGTGTGTGGTTTCAGGGCTGGGAAAGGGCAGATCCTGAAGCTGGGTGCCCTCCTGTGAATGGGGCCTGCTGGGCAGAGCCGGCATGCCCTGGTTGGGATGTAGGAGATCTGGGGCCTTCAAGCTGCGTGCACATCCCCTCTCTGGCTGCCCCTCTGGCTGCCCCTCTTGCTTCTTCTCTGCTGCCAAGCCTCTCACACCACACGTGCGTCTCATTGGAAGGAGCAGGCTGCTTGCCATTCTTGGGCAGGGAATCTTCCCACACGCCTCGTTTCCTCGAAGGGGAGTGCACACTGACCCAGAGCCTCCAGAGGATCTGCCGTCTCTCCAGCCACAAAGGCCTGTAGCCGAGTCCATGACAGCCTGTGGCATGGAGGGCTTCTGTGGCAGAGGGCCATGCTTCCCTGGCAGGGGCTCCTTCTCACACTGCTTTCCGTGGGGAAACACTGCGTGTGCCAAGGCTCTCCTGTGTGCACAAAATCTCTCCCCAGTGCCTGAGGTGCAGGGAATCCTCTTTGGACACAGAGCAATGTTCTGGGCAGACCTCCCATGCTGGGAGAGCCTCCACTTCCCCAACTGTCCAACTGCCTCAGGAACACACTTCTAGGGAGTGTGGGTCTAACAGGCAGAAGGGCCCGAGTGAGGAACGTGGATGGCAGGCCAAAGCCACTGTGCTGAGCATTCGCCCGGCAAGTCCCAGCTGAAGGCTCTGTGCACCAGGCTCAAGCTGGAATGAGCCTGTAGCCTGGCCTCCAGTCCCAGGCTTTCCCTGGGCACTGCTAGTTTGGGACCCATCCCAGGCTCAGCCAGGCCTCCCTAGGGCCTGTGCTGGCCTAGGCCACTGCCAGCCAGCAGCACCTCGACAGAGCACAGTTCATGCGAGCAGGCCCCAGGGTGTTGCCTGTGTGTGTCTTGCACTGCTGGGAAGCTGCGGGTCCAGAGGCTGTGTGTGCACGTGGCCACTGGGGCCTGAGCACAAGACAGGCATGACCCCACTTGCAAGCAGGACTCCTGCCACCTCTTTGCTGCCTGCCACACGCCCTCGCTGCCTGCACTGTCTTCACTGCTGGCAGGCCTCTGTGTGCACAGGCCAGTCTCCGCCAAGGAAACAAGGGGCTTGCTCTCCCCTTGCTAGGAGCTCCTCCTACAGCACTCTGGACCAGGGCACACACGCCCCTGGACCAGCAGCCTGCAAGGAAGCTGCCGCTGAGCCATGCAGAAAGGCCTGCAGCACTTGGCAGGGAGCCTTCGGCTGTGGACAGCTTGCCCTCTGCCCAGCCTCGGAGGAGCTCATGGACGATGGGGCCTGCAGCGTTTTCCATGGGAGAGCACTGGGGGCCCAAAGGCTCCCCTGTGCCTTCCGAGCCCCTTCCCACCCACAGGCCCTTGGCACCCACTCTATTGCCAGAGGGAAGTCCTAAGCAGGGCTCTCGAGCTTGTGCAGCCAGAGTGCCTCCTGCTTGGAAATGGCCTCAGGAACTCATTTGAAGTGAGGCTGCTCCCATGCTTGGCAGCCAGCAGATGGTGCCATCGCTCCACCAAAAAACTCTCTGCTTTGCCTTCAGCCCTGGCTCGCCCTGCTGAGCTCTCTCTGCCTCAAGCAGAAACTCCAGTGTGCGTCCAGCCTACAGAAAGCAGAGTGCCTTTGCCTGAGCACTGCTATGCTGTGGCAGCACCCTGAAGGCCTCCCAGGGCCTTCTCTGCCCTAACCCAGTCGTGCCATTCGGCCCAGGCGGGGAGCAAAGTTCCCCCTTGGCAGGGCTCAGCGTGGGGCCTGTGTGTGGTTTCAGGGCTGGGAAAGGGCAGATCCTGAAGCTGGGTGCCCTCCTGTGAATGGGGCCTGCTGGGCAGAGCCGGCATGCCCTGGTTGGGATGTAGGAGATCTGGGGCCTTCAAGCTGCGTGCACATCCCCTCTCTGGCTGCCCCTCTGGCTGCCCCTCTTGCTTCTTCTCTGCTGCCAAGCCTCTCACACCACACGTGCGTCTCATTGGAAGGAGCAGGCTGCTTGCCATTCTTGGGCAGGGAATCTTCCCACACGCCTCGTTTCCTCGAAGGGGAGTGCACACTGACCCAGAGCCTCCAGAGGAGCTGCCGTCTCTCCAGCCACAAAGGCCTATAGCCGAGTCCATGACAGCCTGTGGCATGGAGGGCTTCTGTGGCAGAGGGCCATGCTTCCCTGGCAGGGGCTCCTTCTCACACTGCTTTCCGTGGGGAAACACTGCATGTGCCAAGGCTCTCCTGTGTGCACAAAATCTCTCCCCAGTGCCTGAGGTGCAGGGAATCCTCTTTGGACACAGAGCAATGTTCTGGGCAGACCTATCATGCTGGGAGAGCCTCCACTTCCCCAACTGTCCAACTGCCTCAGGAACACACTTCTAGGGAGTGTGGGTCTAACAGGCAGAAGGGCCCGAGTGAGGAACGTGGATGGCAGGCCAAAGCCACTGTGCTGAGCATTCGCCCGGCAAGTCCCAGCTGAAGGCTCTGTGCACCAGGCTCCAGCCTGAATGAGCCTGTAGCCTGGCCTCCAGTCCCAGGCTTTCCCTGGGCACTGCTAGTTTGGGACCCATCCCAGGCTCAGCCAGGCCTCCCTAGGGCCTGTGCTGGCCTAGGCCACTGCCAGCCAGCAGCACCTCGACAGAGCACAGTTCATGCGAGCAGGCCCCAGGGTGTTGCCTGTGTGTGTCTTGCACTGCTGGGAAGCTGCGGGTCCAGAGGCTGTGTGTGCACGTGGCCACTGGGGCCTGAGCACAAGACAGGCATGACCCCACTTGCAAGCAGGACTCCTGCCACCTCTTTGCTGCCTGCCACACGCCCTCGCTGCCTGCACTGTCTTCACTGCTGGCAGGCCTCTGTGTGCACAGGCCAGTCTCCGCCAAGGAAACAAGGGGCTTGCTCTCCCCTTGCTAGGAGCTCCTCCTACAGCACTCTGGACCAGGGCACACACGCCCCTGGACCAGCAGCCTGCAAGGAAGCTGCCGCTGAGCCATGCAGAAAGGCCTGCAGCACTTGGCAGGGAGCCTTCGGCTGTGGACAGCTTGCCCTCTGCCAAGCCTCGGAGGAGCTCATGGACGATGGGGCCTGCAGCGTTTTCCATGGGAGAGCGCTGGGGGCCCAAAGGCTCCCCTGTGCCTTCCGAGCCCCTTCCCACCCACAGGCCCTTGGCACCCACTCTGTTGCCAGAGGGAAGTCCTAAGCAGGGCTCTCGAGCTTGTGCAGCCAGAGTGCCTCCTGCTTGGAAATGGCCTCAGGAACTCATTTGAAGTGAGGCTGCTCCCATGCTTGGCAGCCAGCAGATGGTGCCATCGCTCCACCAAAAAACTCTCTGCTTTGCCTTCAGCCCTGGCTCGCCCTGCTGAGCTCTCTCTGCCTCAAGCAGAAACTCCAGTGTGCGTCCAGCCTACAGAAAGCAGAGTGCCTTTGCCTGAGCACTGCTATGCTGTGGCAGCACCCTGAAGGCCTCCCAGGGCCTTCTCTGCCCTAACCCAGTCGTGCCATTCGGCCCAGGCGGGGAGCAAAGTTCCCCCTTGGCAGGGCTCAGCGTGGGGCCTGTGTGTGGTTTCAGGGCTGGGAAAGGGCAGATCCTGAAGCTGGGTGCCCTCCTGTGAATGGGGTCTGCTGGGCAGAGCCGGCATGCCCTGGTTGGGATGTAGGAGATCTGGGGCCTTCAAGCTGCGTGCACATCCCCTCTCTGGCTGCCCCTCTGGCTGCCCCTCTTGCTTCTTCTCTGCTGCCAAGCCTCTCACACCACACGTGCGTCTCATTGGAAGGAGCAGGCTGCTTGCCATTCTTGGGCAGGGAATCTTCCCACATGCCTCGTTTCCTCGAAGGGGAGTGCACACTGACCCAGAGCCTCCAGAGGATCTGCCGTCTCTCCAGCCACAAAGGCCTGTAGCCGAGTCCATGACAGCCTGTGGCATGGAGGGCTTCTGTGGCAGAGGGCCATGCTTCCCTGGCAGGGGCTCCTTCTCACACTGCTTTCCGTGGGGAAACACTGCGTGTGCCAAGGCTCTCCTGTGTGCACAAAATCTCTCCCCAGTGCCTGAGGTGCAGGGAATCCTCTTTGGACACAGAGCAATGTTCTGGGCAGACCTCCCATGCTGGGAGAGCCTCCACTTCCCCAACTGTCCAACTGCCTCAGGAACACACTTCTAGGGAGTGTGGGTCTAACAGGCAGAAGGGCCCGAGTGAGGAACGTGGATGGCAGGCCAAAGCCACTGTGCTGAGCATTCCCCCGGCAAGTCCCAGCTGAAGGCTCTGTGCACCAGGCTCAAGCTGGAATGAGCCTGTAGCCTGGCCTCCAGTCCCAGGCTTTCCCTGGGCACTGCTAGTTTGGGACCCATCCCAGGCTCAGCCAGGCCTCCCTAGGGCCTGTGCTGGCCTAGGAAACTGCCAGCCAGCAGGACCTCGACAGAGCACAGTTCATGCGAGCAGGCCCCAGGGTGTTGCCTGTGTGTGTCTTGCACTGCTGGGAAGCTGCGGGTCCAGAGGCTGTGTGTGCACGTGGCCACTGGGGCCTGAGCACAAGACAGGCATGACCCCACTTGCAAGCAGGACTCCTGCCACCTCTTTGCTGCCTGCCACACGCCCTCGCTGCCTGCACTGTCTTCACTGCTGGCAGGCCTCTGTGTGCACAGGCCAGTCTCCACCAAGGAAACAAGGGGCTTGCTCTCCCCTTGCTAGGAGCTCCTCCTACAGCACTCTGGACCAGGGCACACACGCCCCTGGACCAGAAGACTGCAAGGAAGCTGCCGCTGAGCCATGCAGAAAGGCCTGCAGCACTTGGCAGGGAGCCTTCGGCTGTGGACAGCTTGCCCTCTGCCAAGCCTCGGAGGAGCTCATGGATGATGGGGCCTGCAGCGTTTTTCATGGGAGAGCACTGGGGGCCCAAAGGCTCCCCTGTGCCTTCCGAGCCCCTTCCCACCCACAGGCCCTTGGCACCCACTCTGTTGCCAGAGGGAAGCCCTAAGCAGGACTCTCGAGCCTGTGCAGCCAGAGTGCCTCCTGCTTGGAAATGGCCTCAGGAACTCATTTGAAGTGAGGCTGCTCCCATGCTTGGCAGCCAGCAGATGGTGCCATCGCTCCACCAAAAAACTCTCTGCTTTGCCTTCAGCCCTGGCTCGCCCTGCTGAGCTCTCTCTGCCTCAAGCAGAAACTCCAGTGTGCGTCCAGCCTACAGAAAGCAGAGTGCCTTTGCCTGAGCACTGCTATGCTGTGGCAGCACCCTGAAGGCCTCCCAGGGCCTTCTCTGCCCTAACCCAGTCGTGCCATTCGGCCCAGGCGGGGAGCAAAGTTCCCCCTTGGCAGGGCTCAGCGTGGGGCCTGTGTGTGGTTTCAGGGCTGGGAAAGGGCAGATCCTGAAGCTGGGTGCCCTCCTGTGAATGGGGCCTGCTGGGCAGAGCCGGCATGCCCTGGTTGGGATGTAGGAGATCTGGGGCCTTCAAGCTGCGTGCACATCCCCTCTCTGGCTGCCCCTCTGGCTGCCCCTCTTGCTTCTTCTCTGCTGCCAAGCCTCTCACACAACACGTGCGTCTCATTGGAAGGAGCAGGCTGCTTGCCATTCTTGGGCAGGGAATCTTCCCACACACCTAGTTTCCTCGAAGGGGAGTGCACACTGACCCAGAGCCTCCAGAGGAGCTGCCGTCTCTCCAGCCACAAAGGCCTATAGCCGAGTCCATGACAGCCTGTGGCATGGAGGGCTTCTGTGGCAGAGGGCCATGCTTCCCTGGCAGGGGCTCCTTCTCACACTGCTTTCCGTGGGGAAACACTGCATGTGCCAAGGCTCTCCTGTGTGCACAAAATCTCTCCCCAGTGCCTGAGGTGCAGGGAATCCTCTTTGGACACAGAGCAATGTTCTGGGCAGACCTATCATGCTGGGAGAGCCTCCACTTCCCCAACTGTCCAACTGCCTCAGGAACACACTTCTAGGGAGTGTGGGTCTAACAGGCAGAAGGGCCCGAGTGAGGAACGTGGATGGCAGGCCAAAGCCACTGTGCTGAGCATTCGCCCGGCAAGTCCCAGCTGAAGGCTCTGTGCACCAGGCTCCAGCCTGAATGAGCCTGTAGCCTGGCCTCCAGTCCCAGGCTTTCCCTGGGCACTGCTAGTTTGGGACCCATCCCAGGCTCAGCCAGGCCTCCCTAGGGCCTGTGCTGGCCTAGGCCACTGCCAGCCAGCAGGACCTCGACAGAGCACAGTTCATGCGAGCAGGCCCCAGGGTGTTGCCTGTGTGTGTCTTGCACTGCTGGGAAGCTGCGGGTCCAGAGGCTGTGTGTGCACGTGGCCACTGGGGCCTGAGCACAAGACAGGCATGACCCCACTTGCAAGCAGGACTCCTGCCACCTCTTTGCTGCCTGCCACACGCCCTCGCTGCCTGCACTGTCTTCACTGCTGGCAGGCCTCTGTGTGCACAGGCCAGTCTCCGCCAAGGAAACAAGGGGCTTGCTCTCCCCTTGCTAGGAGCTCCTCCTACAGCACTCTGGACCAGGGCACACACGCCCCTGGACCAGCAGCCTGCAAGGAAGCTGCCGCTGAGCCATGCAGAAAGGCCTGCAGCACTTGGCAGGGAGCCTTCGGCTGTGGACAGCTTGCCCACTGCCCAGCCTCGGAGAAGTTCGTGGATGCTGGGGCCTACAGCGTTTTCCATGGGAGAGCACTGGGGGCCCAAAGGCTCCCCTGTGCCTTCCGAGCCCCTTCCCACCCACAGGCCCTTGGCACCCACTCTGTTGCCAGAGGGAAGCCCTAAGCAGGACTCTCGAGCCTGTGCAGCCAGAGTGCCTCCTGCTTGGAAATGGCCTCAGGAACTCATTTGAAGTGAGGCTGCTCCCATGCTTGGCAGCCAGCAGATGGTGCCATCGCTCCACCAAAAAACTCTCTGCTTTGCCTTCAGCCCTGGCTCGCCCTGCTGAGCTCTCTCTGCCTCAAGCAGAAACTCCAGTGTGCGTCCAGCCTACAGAAAGCAGAGTGCCTTTGCCTGAGCACTGCTATGCTGTGGCAGCACCCTGAAGGCCTCCCAGGGCCTTCTCTGCCCTAACCCAGTCGTGCCATTCGGCCCAGGCGGGGAGCAAAGTTCCCCCTTGGCAGGGCTCAGCGTGGGGCCTGTGTGTGGTTTCAGGGCTGGGAAAGGGCAGATCCTGAAGCTGGGTGCCCTCCTGTGAATGGGGCCTGCTGGGCAGAGCCGGCATGCCCTGGTTGGGATGTAGGAGATCTGGGGCCTTCAAGCTGCGTGCACATCCCCTCTCTGGCTGCCCCTCTGGCTGCCCCTCTTGCTTCTTCTCTGCTGCCAAGCCTCTCACACCACACGTGCGTCTCATTGGAAGGAGCAGGCTGCTTGCCATTCTTGGGCAGGGAATCTTCCCACACGCCTCGTTTCCTCGAAGGGGAGTGCACACTGACCCAGAGCCTCCAGAGGAGCTGCCGTCTCTCCAGCCACAAAGGCCTATAGCCGAGTCCATGACAGCCTGTGGCATGGAGGGCTTCTGTGGCAGAGGGCCATGCTTCCCTGGCAGGGGCTCCTTCTCACACTGCTTTCCGTGGGGAAACACTGCATGTGCCAAGGCTCTCCTGTGTGCACAAAATCTCTCCCCAGTGCCTGAGGTGCAGGGAATCCTCTTTGGACACAGAGCAATGTTCTGGGCAGACCTATCATGCTGGGAGAGCCTCCACTTCCCCAACTGTCCAACTGCCTCAGGAACACACTTCTAGGGAGTGTGGGTCTAACAGGCAGAAGGGCCCGAGTGAGGAACGTGGATGGCAGGCCAAAGCCACTGTGCTGAGCATTCGCCCGGCAAGTCCCAGCTGAAGGCTCTGTGCACCAGGCTCCAGCCTGAATGAGCCTGTAGCCTGGCCTCCAGTCCCAGGCTTTCCCTGGGCACTGCTAGTTTGGGACCCATCCCAGGCTCAGCCAGGCCTCCCTAGGGCCTGTGCTGGCCTAGGCCACTGCCAGCCAGCAGCACCTCGACAGAGCACAGTTCATGCGAGCAGGCCCCAGGGTGTTGCCTGTGTGTGTCTTGCACTGCTGGGAAGCTGCGGGTCCAGAGGCTGTGTGTGCACGTGGCCACTGGGGCCTGAGCACAAGACAGGCATGACCCCACTTGCAAGCAGGACTCCTGCCACCTCTTTGCTGCCTGCCACACGCCCTCGCTGCCTGCACTGTCTTCACTGCTGGCAGGCCTCTGTGTGCACAGGCCAGTCTCCGCCAAGGAAACAAGGGGCTTGCTCTCCCCTTGCTAGGAGCTCCTCCTACAGCACTCTGGACCAGGGCACACACGCCCCTGGACCAGCAGCCTGCAAGGAAGCTGCCGCTGAGCCATGCAGAAAGGCCTGCAGCACTTGGCAGGGAGCCTTCGGCTGTGGACAGCTTGCCCTCTGCCAAGCCTCGGAGGAGCTCATGGACGATGGGGCCTGCAGCGTTTTCCATGGGAGAGCACTGGGGGCCCAAAGGCTCCCCTGTGCCTTCCGAGCCCCTTCCCACCCACAGGCCCTTGGCACCCACTCTGTTGCCAGAGGGAAGTCCTAAGCAGGGCTCTCGAGCTTGTGCAGCCAGAGTGCCTCCTGCTTGGAAATGGCCTCAGGAACTCATTTGAAGTGAGGCTGCTCCCATGCTTGGCAGCCAGCAGATGGTGCCATCGCTCCACCAAAAAACTCTCTGCTTTGCCTTCAGCCCTGGCTCGCCCTGCTGAGCTCTCTCTGCCTCAAGCAGAAACTCCAGTGTGCGTCCAGCCTACAGAAAGCAGAGTGCCTTTGCCTGAGCACTGCTATGCTGTGGCAGCACCCTGAAGGCCTCCCAGGGCCTTCTCTGCCCTAACCCAGTCGTGCCATTCGGCCCAGGCGGGGAGCAAAGTTCCCCCTTGGCAGGGCTCAGCGTGGGGCCTGTGTGTGGTTTCAGGGCTGGGAAAGGGCAGATCCTGAAGCTGGGTGCCCTCCTGTGAATGGGGCCTGCTGGGCAGAGCCGGCATGCCCTGGTTGGGATGTAGGAGATCTGGGGCCTTCAAGCTGCGTGCACATCCCCTCTCTGGCTGCCCCTCTGGCTGCCCCTCTTGCTTCTTCTCTGCTGCCAAGCCTCTCACACCACACGTGCGTCTCATTGGAAGGAGCAGGCTGCTTGCCATTCTTGGGCAGGGAATCTTCCCACACGCCTCGTTTCCTCGAAGGGGAGTGCACACTGACCCAGAGCCTCCAGAGGAGCTGCCGTCTCTCCAGCCACAAAGGCCTATAGCCGAGTCCATGACAGCCTGTGGCATGGAGGGCTTCTGTGGCAGAGGGCCATGCTTCCCTGGCAGGGGCTCCTTCTCACACTGCTTTCCGTGGGGAAACACTGCATGTGCCAAGGCTCTCCTGTGTGCACAAAATCTCTCCCCAGTGCCTGAGGTGCAGGGAATCCTCTTTGGACACAGAGCAATGTTCTGGGCAGACCTATCATGCTGGGAGAGCCTCCACTTCCCCAACTGTCCAACTGCCTCAGGAACACACTTCTAGGGAGTGTGGGTCTAACAGGCAGAAGGGCCCGAGTGAGGAACGTGGATGGCAGGCCAAAGCCACTGTGCTGAGCATTCGCCCGGCAAGTCCCAGCTGAAGGCTCTGTGCACCAGGCTCCAGCCTGAATGAGCCTGTAGCCTGGCCTCCAGTCCCAGGCTTTCCCTGGGCACTGCTAGTTTGGGACCCATCCCAGGCTCAGCCAGGCCTCCCTAGGGCCTGTGCTGGCCTAGGCCACTGCCAGCCAGCAGCACCTCGACAGAGCACAGTTCATGCGAGCAGGCCCCAGGGTGTTGCCTGTGTGTGTCTTGCACTGCTGGGAAGCTGCGGGTCCAGAGGCTGTGTGTGCACGTGGCCACTGGGGCCTGAGCACAAGACAGGCATGACCCCACTTGCAAGCAGGACTCCTGCCACCTCTTTGCTGCCTGCCACACGCCCTCGCTGCCTGCACTGTCTTCACTGCTGGCAGGCCTCTGTGTGCACAGGCCAGTCTCCGCCAAGGAAACAAGGGGCTTGCTCTCCCCTTGCTAGGAGCTCCTCCTACAGCACTCTGGACCAGGGCACACACGCCCCTGGACCAGCAGCCTGCAAGGAAGCTGCCGCTGAGCCATGCAGAAAGGCCTGCAGCACTTGGCAGGGAGCCTTCGGCTGTGGACAGCTTGCCCACTGCCCAGCCTCGGAGAAGTTCGTGGATGCTGGGGCCTACAGCGTTTTCCATGGGAGAGCACTGGGGGCCCAAAGGCTCCCCTGTGCCTTCCGAGCCCCTTCCCACCCACAGGCCCTTGGCACCCACTCTGTTGCCAGAGGGAAGCCCTAAGCAGGACTCTCGAGCCTGTGCAGCCAGAGTGCCTCCTGCTTGGAAATGGCCTCAGGAACTCATTTGAAGTGAGGCTGCTCCCATGCTTGGCAGCCAGCAGATGGTGCCATCGCTCCACCAAAAAACTCTCTGCTTTGCCTTCAGCCCTGGCTCGCCCTGCTGAGCTCTCTCTGCCTCAAGCAGAAACTCCAGTGTGCGTCCAGCCTACAGAAAGCAGAGTGCCTTTGCCTGAGCACTGCTATGCTGTGGCAGCACCCTGAAGGCCTCCCAGGGCCTTCTCTGCCCTAACCCAGTCGTGCCATTCGGCCCAGGCGGGGAGCAAAGTTCCCCCTTGGCAGGGCTCAGCGTGGGGCCTGTGTGTGGTTTCAGGGCTGGGAAAGGGCAGATCCTGAAGCTGGGTGCCCTCCTGTGAATGGGGCCTGCTGGGCAGAGCCGGCATGCCCTGGTTGGGATGTAGGAGATCTGGGGCCTTCAAGCTGCGTGCACATCCCCTCTCTGGCTGCCCCTCTGGCTGCCCCTCTTGCTTCTTCTCTGCTGCCAAGCCTCTCACACCACACGTGCGTCTCATTGGAAGGAGCAGGCTGCTTGCCATTCTTGGGCAGGGAATCTTCCCACATGCCTCGTTTCCTCGAAGGGGAGTGCACACTGACCCAGAGCCTCCAGAGGATCTGCCGTCTCTCCAGCCACAAAGGCCTGTAGCCGAGTCCATGACAGCCTGTGGCATGGAGGGCTTCTGTGGCAGAGGGCCATGCTTCCCTGGCAGGGGCTCCTTCTCACACTGCTTTCCGTGGGGAAACACTGCGTGTGCCAAGGCTCTCCTGTGTGCACAAAATCTCTCCCCAGTGCCTGAGGTGCAGGGAATCCTCTTTGGACACAGAGCAATGTTCTGGGCAGACCTCCCATGCTGGGAGAGCCTCCACTTCCCCAACTGTCCAACTGCCTCAGGAACACACTTCTAGGGAGTGTGGGTCTAACAGGCAGAAGGGCCCGAGGGAGGAACGTGGATGGCAGGCCAAAGCCACTGTGCTGAGCATTCCCCCGGCAAGTCCCAGCTGAAGGCTCTGTGCACCAGGCTCAAGCTGGAATGAGCCTGTAGCCTGGCCTCCAGTCCCAGGCTTTCCCTGGGCACTGCTAGTTTGGGACCCATCCCAGGCTCAGCCAGGCCTCCCTAGGGCCTGTGCTGGCCTAGGAAACTGCCAGCCAGCAGGACCTCGACAGAGCACAGTTCATGCGAGCAGGCCCCAGGGTGTTGCCTGTGTGTGTCTTGCACTGCTGGGAAGCTGCGGGTCCAGAGGCTGTGTGTGCACGTGGCCACTGGGGCCTGAGCACAAGACAGGCATGACCCCACTTGCAAGCAGGACTCCTGCCACCTCTTTGCTGCCTGCCACACGCCCTCGCTGCCTGCACTGTCTTCACTGCTGGCAGGCCTCTGTGTGCACAGGCCAGTCTCCGCCAAGGAAACAAGGGGCTTGCTCTCCCCTTGCTAGGAGCTCCTCCTACAGCACTCTGGACCAGGGCACACACGCCCCTGGACCAGCAGACTGCAAGGAAGCTGCCGCTGAGCCATGCAGAAAGGCCTGTAGCACTTGGCAGGGAGCCTTCGGCTGTGGACAGCTTGCCCACTGCCCAGCCTCGGAGCAGTTCGTGGATGCTGGGGCCTGCAGCGTTTTCCATGGGAGAGCACTGGGGGCCCAAAGGCTCCCCTGTGCCTTCCGAGCCCCTTCCCACCCACAGGCCCTTGGCACCCACTCTGTTGCCAGAGGGAAGTCCTAAGCAGGGCTCTCGAGCTTGTGCAGCCAGAGTGCCTCCTGCTTGGAAATGGCCTCAGGAACTCATTTGAAGTGAGGCTGCTCCCATGCTTGGCAGCCAGCAGATGGTGCCATCGCTCCACCAAAAAACTCTCTGCTTTGCCTTCAGCCCTGGCTCGCCCTGCTGAGCTCTCTCTGCCTCAAGCAGAAACTCCAGTGTGCGTCCAGCCTACAGAAAGCAGAGTGCCTTTGCCTGAGCACTGCTATGCTGTGGCAGCACCCTGAAGGCCTCCCAGGGCCTTCTCTGCCCTAACCCAGTCGTGCCATTCGGCCCAGGCGGGGAGCAAAGTTCCCCCTTGGCAGGGCTCAGCGTGGGGCCTGTGTGTGGTTTCAGGGCTGGGAAAGGGCAGATCCTGAAGCTGGGTGCCCTCCTGTGAATGGGGCCTGCTGGGCAGAGCCGGCATGCCCTGGTTGGGATGTAGGAGATCTGGGGCCTTCAAGCTGCATGCACATCCCCTCTCTGGCTGCCCCTCTGGCTGCCCCTCTTGCTTCTTCTCTGCTGCCAAGCCTCTCACACCACACGTGCGTCTCATTGGAAGGAGCAGGCTGCTTGCCATTCTTGGGCAGGGAATCTTCCCACACGCCTCGTTTCCTCGAAGGGGAGTGCACACTGACCCAGAGCCTCCAGAGGAGCTGCCGTCTCTCCAGCCACAAAGGCCTATAGCCGAGTCCATGACAGCCTGTGGCATGGAGGGCTTCTGTGGCAGAGGGCCATGCTTCCCTGGCAGGGGCTCCTTCTCACACTGCTTTCCGTGGGGAAACACTGCATGTGCCAAGGCTCTCCTGTGTGCACAAAATCTCTCCCCAGTGCCTGAGGTGCAGGGAATCCTCTTTGGACACAGAGCAATGTTCTGGGCAGACCTATCATGCTGGGAGAGCCTCCACTTCCCCAACTGTCCAACTGCCTCAGGAACACACTTCTAGGGAGTGTGGGTCTAACAGGCAGAAGGGCCCGAGTGAGGAACGTGGATGGCAGGCCAAAGCCACTGTGCTGAGCATTCGCCCGGCAAGTCCCAGCTGAAGGCTCTGTGCACCAGGCTCCAGCCTGAATGAGCCTGTAGCCTGGCCTCCAGTCCCAGGCTTTCCCTGGGCACTGCTAGTTTGGGACCCATCCCAGGCTCAGGCAGGCCTCCCTAGGGCCTGTGCTGGCCTAGGCCACTGCCAGCCAGCAGGACCTCGACAGAGCACAGTTCATGCGAGCAGGCCCCAGGGTGTTGCCTGTGTGTGTCTTGCACTGCTGGGAAGCTGCGGGTCCAGAGGCTGTGTGTGCACGTGGCCACTGGGGCCTGAGCACAAGACAGGCATGACCCCACTTGCAAGCAGGACTCCTGCCACCTCTTTGCTGCCTGCCACACGCCCTCGCTGCCTGCACTGTCTTCACTGCTGGCAGGCCTCTGTGTGCACAGGCCAGTCTCCGCCAAGGAAACAAGGGGCTTGCTCTCCCCTTGCTAGGAGCTCCTCCTACAGCACTCTGGACCAGGGCACACACGCCCCTGGACCAGCAGCCTGCAAGGAAGCTGCCGCTGAGCCATGCAGAAAGGCCTGCAGCACTTGGCAGGGAGCCTTCGGCTGTGGACAGCTTGCCCTCTGCCAAGCCTCGGAGGAGCTCATGGACGATGGGGCCTGCAGCGTTTTCCATGGGAGAGCACTGGGGGCCCAAAGGCTCCCCTGTGCCTTCCGAGCCCCTTCCCACCCACAGGCCCTTGGCACCCACTCTGTTGCCAGAGGGAAGTCCTAAGCAGGGCTCTCGAGCTTGTGCAGCCAGAGTGCCTCCTGCTTGGAAATGGCCTCAGGAACTCATTTGAAGTGAGGCTGCTCCCATGCTTGGCAGCCAGCAGATGGTGCCATCGCTCCACCAAAAAACTCTCTGCTTTGCCTTCAGCCCTGGCTCGCCCTGCTGAGCTCTCTTTGCCTCAAGCAGAAACTCCAGTGTGCGTCCAGCCTACAGAAAGCAGAGTGCCTTTGCCTGAGCACTGCTATGCTGTGGCAGCACCCTGAAGGCCTCCCAGGGCCTTCTCTGCCCTAACCCAGTCGTGCCATTCGGCCCAGGCGGGGAGCAAAGTTCCCCCTTGGCAGGGCTCAGCGTGGGGCCTGTGTGTGGTTTCAGGGCTGGGAAAGGGCAGATCCTGAAGCTGGGTGCCCTCCTGTGAATGGGGCCTGCTGGGCAGAGCCGGCATGCCCTGGTTGGGATGTAGGAGATCTGGGGCCTTCAAGCTGCGTGCACATCCCCTCTCTGGCTGCCCCTCTGGCTGCCCCTCTTGCTTCTTCTCTGCTGCCAAGCCTCTCACACCACACGTGCGTCTCATTGGAAGGAGCAGGCTGCTTGCCATTCTTGGGCAGGGAATCTTCCCACATGCCTCGTTTCCTCGAAGGGGAGTGCACACTGACCCAGAGCCTCCAGAGGATCTGCCGTCTCTCCAGCCACAAAGGCCTGTAGCCGAGTCCATGACAGCCTGTGGCATGGAGGGCTTCTGTGGCAGAGGGCCATGCTTCCCTGGCAGGGGCTCCTTCTCACACTGCTTTCCGTGGGGAAACACTGCGTGTGCCAAGGCTCTCCTGTGTGCACAAAATCTCTCCCCAGTGCCTGAGGTGCAGGGAATCCTCTTTGGACACAGAGCAATGTTCTGGGCAGACCTCCCATGCTGGGAGAGCCTCCACTTCCCCAACTGTCCAACTGCCTCAGGAACACACTTCTAGGGAGTGTGGGTCTAACAGGCAGAAGGGCCCGAGTGAGGAACGTGGATGGCAGGCCAAAGCCACTGTGCTGAGCATTCCCCCGGCAAGTCCCAGCTGAAGGCTCTGTGCACCAGGCTCAAGCTGGAATGAGCCTGTAGCCTGGCCTCCAGTCCCAGGCTTTCCCTGGGCACTGCTAGTTTGGGACCCATCCCAGGCTCAGCCAGGCCTCCCTAGGGCCTGTGCTGGCCTAGGAAACTGCCAGCCAGCAGGACCTCGACAGAGCACAGTTCATGCGAGCAGGCCCCAGGGTGTTGCCTGTGTGTGTCTTGCACTGCTGGGAAGCTGCGGGTCCAGAGGCTGTGTGTGCACGTGGCCACTGGGGCCTGAGCACAAGACAGGCATGACCCCACTTGCAAGCAGGACTCCTGCCACCTCTTTGCTGCCTGCCACACGCCCTCGCTGCCTGCACTGTCTTCACTGCTGGCAGGCCTCTGTGTGCACAGGCCAGTCTCCGCCAAGGAAACAGGGGGCTTGCTCTCCCCTTGCTAGGAGCTCCTCCTACAGCACTCTGGACCAGGGCACACACGCCCCTGGACCAGCAGCCTGCAAGGAAGCTGCCGCTGAGCCATGCAGAAAGGCCTGCAGCACTTGGCAGGGAGCCTTCGGCTGTGGACAGCTTGCCCTCTGCCAAGCCTCGGAGGAGCTCATGGACGATGGGGCCTGCAGCGTTTTCCATGGGAGAGCACTGGGGGCCCAAAGGCTCCCCTGTGCCTTCCGAGCCCCTTCCCACCCACAGGCCCTTGGCACCCACTCTGTTGCCAGAGGGAAGCCCTAAGCAGGACTCTCGAGCCTGTGCAGCCAGAGTGCCTCCTGCTTGGAAATGGCCTCAGGAACTCATTTGAAGTGAGGCTGCTCCCATGCTTGGCAGCCAGCAGATGGTGCCATCGCTCCACCAAAAAACTCTCTGCTTTGCCTTCAGCCCTGGCTCGCCCTGCTGAGCTCTCTCTGCCTCAAGCAGAAACTCCAGTGTGCGTCCAGCCTACAGAAAGCAGAGTGCCTTTGCCTGAGCACTGCTATGCTGTGGCAGCACCCTGAAGGCCTCCCAGGGCCTTCTCTGCCCTAACCCAGTCGTGCCATTCGGCCCAGGCGGGGAGCAAAGTTCCCCCTTGGCAGGGCTCAGCGTGGGGCCTGTGTGTGGTTTCAGGGCTGGGAAAGGGCAGATCCTGAAGCTGGGTGCCCTCCTGTGAATGGGGCCTGCTGGGCAGAGCCGGCATGCCCTGGTTGGGATGTAGGAGATCTGGGGCCTTCAAGCTGCGTGCACATCCCCTCTCTGGCTGCCCCTCTGGCTGCCCCTCTTGCTTCTTCTCTGCTGCCAAGCCTCTCACACCACACGTGCGTCTCATTGGAAGGAGCAGGCTGCTTGCCATTCTTGGGCAGGGAATCTTCCCACACGCCTCGTTTCCTCGAAGGGGAGTGCACACTGACCCAGAGCCTCCAGAGGAGCTGCCGTCTCTCCAGCCACAAAGGCCTATAGCCGAGTCCATGACAGCCTGTGGCATGGAGGGCTTCTGTGGCAGAGGGCCATGCTTCCCTGGCAGGGGCTCCTTCTCACACTGCTTTCCGTGGGGAAACACTGCATGTGCCAAGGCTCTCCTGTGTGCACAAAATCTCTCCCCAGTGCCTGAGGTGCAGGGAATCCTCTTTGGACACAGAGCAATGTTCTGGGCAGACCTATCATGCTGGGAGAGCCTCCACTTCCCCAACTGTCCAACTGCCTCAGGAACACACTTCTAGGGAGTGTGGGTCTAACAGGCAGAAGGGCCCGAGTGAGGAACGTGGATGGCAGGCCAAAGCCACTGTGCTGAGCATTCCCCCGGCAAGTCCCAGCTGAAGGCTCTGTGCACCAGGCTCCAGCCTGAATGAGCCTGTAGCCTGGCCTCCAGTCCCAGGCTTTCCCTGGGCACTGCTAGTTTGGGACCCATCCCAGGCTCAGCCAGGCCTCCCTAGGGCCTGTGCTGGCCTAGGCCACTGCCAGCCAGCAGGACCTCGACAGAGCACAGTTCATGCGAGCAGGCCCCAGGGTGTTGCCTGTGTGTGTCTTGCACTGCTGGGAAGCTGCGGGTCCAGAGGCTGTGTGTGCACGTGGCCACTGGGGCCTGAGCACAAGACAGGCATGACCCCACTTGCAAGCAGGACTCCTGCCACCTCTTTGCTGCCTGCCACACGCCCTCGCTGCCTGCACTGTCTTCACTGCTGGCAGGCCTCTGTGTGCACAGGCCAGTCTCCGCCAAGGAAACAAGGGGCTTGCTCTCCCCTTGCTAGGAGCTCCTCCTACAGCACTCTGGACCAGGGCACACACGCCCCTGGACCAGCAGCCTGCAAGGAAGCTGCCGCTGAGCCATGCAGAAAGGCCTGCAGCACTTGGCAGGGAGCCTTCGGCTGTGGACAGCTTGCCCTCTGCCAAGCCTCGGAGGAGCTCATGGACGATGGGGCCTGCAGCGTTTTCCATGGGAGAGCACTGGGGGCCCAAAGGCTCCCCTGTGCCTTCCGAGCCCCTTCCCACCCACAGGCCCTTGGCACCCACTCTGTTGCCAGAGGGAAGTCCTAAGCAGGGCTCTCGAGCTTGTGCAGCCAGAGTGCCTCCTGCTTGGAAATGGCCTCAGGAACTCATTTGAAGTGAGGCTGCTCCCATGCTTGGCAGCCAGCAGATGGTGCCATCGCTCCACCAAAAAACTCTCTGCTTTGCCTTCAGCCCTGGCTCGCCCTGCTGAGCTCTCTCTGCCTCAAGCAGAAACTCCAGTGTGCGTCCAGCCTACAGAAAGCAGAGTGCCTTTGCCTGAGCACTGCTATGCTGTGGCAGCACCCTGAAGGCCTCCCAGGGCCTTCTCTGCCCTAACCCAGTCGTGCCATTCGGCCCAGGCGGGGAGCAAAGTTCCCCCTTGGCAGGGCTCAGCGTGGGGCCTGTGTGTGGTTTCAGGGCTGGGAAAGGGCAGATCCTGAAGCTGGGTGCCCTCCTGTGAATGGGGCCTGCTGGGCAGAGACGGCATGCCCTGGTTGGGATGTAGGAGATCTGGGGCCTTCAAGCTGCGTGCACATCCCCTCTCTGGCTGCCCCTCTGGCTGCCCCTCTTGCTTCTTCTCTGCTGCCAAGCCTCTCACACCACACGTGCGTCTCATTGGAAGGAGCAGGCTGCTTGCCATTCTTGGGCAGGGAATCTTCCCACATGCCTCGTTTCCTCGAAGGGGAGTGCACACTGACCCAGAGCCTCCAGAGGATCTGCCGTCTCTCCAGCCACAAAGGCCTGTAGCCGAGTCCATGACAGCCTGTGGCATGGAGGGCTTCTGTGGCAGAGGGCCATGCTTCCCTGGCAGGGGCTCCTTCTCACACTGCTTTCCGTGGGGAAACACTGCGTGTGCCAAGGCTCTCCTGTGTGCACAAAATCTCTCCCCAGTGCCTGAGGTGCAGGGAATCCTCTTTGGACACAGAGCAATGTTCTGGGCAGACCTCCCATGCTGGGAGAGCCTCCACTTCCCCAACTGTCCAACTGCCTCAGGAACACACTTCTAGGGAGTGTGGGTCTAACAGGCAGAAGGGCCCGAGGGAGGAACGTGGATGGCAGGCCAAAGCCACTGTGCTGAGCATTCCCCCGGCAAGTCCCAGCTGAAGGCTCTGTGCACCAGGCTCAAGCTGGAATGAGCCTGTAGCCTGGCCTCCAGTCCCAGGCTTTCCCTGGGCACTGCTAGTTTGGGACCCATCCCAGGCTCAGCCAGGCCTCCCTAGGGCCTGTGCTGGCCTAGGAAACTGCCAGCCAGCAGGACCTCGACAGAGCACAGTTCATGCGAGCAGGCCCCAGGGTGTTGCCTGTGTGTGTCTTGCACTGCTGGGAAGCTGCGGGTCCAGAGGCTGTGTGTGCACGTGGCCACTGGGGCCTGAGCACAAGACAGGCATGACCCCACTTGCAAGCAGGACTCCTGCCACCTCTTTGCTGCCTGCCACACGCCCTCGCTGCCTGCACTGTCTTCACTGCTGGCAGGCCTCTGTGTGCACAGGCCAGTCTCCGCCAAGGAAACAAGGGGCTTGCTCTCCCCTTGCTAGGAGCTCCTCCTACAGCACTCTGGACCAGGGCACACACGCCCCTGGACCAGCAGCCTGCAAGGAAGCTGCCGCTGAGCCATGCAGAAAGGCCTGTAGCACTTGGCAGGGAGCCTTCGGCTGTGGACAGCTTGCCCACTGCCCAGCCTCGGAGCAGTTCGTGGATGCTGGGGCCTGCAGCATTGTCCATGGGAGAGCACTGGGGGCTCAAAGGCTCCCCTGTGCCTTCCGAGCCCCTTCCCACCCACAGGCCCTTGGCACCCACTCTGTTGCCAGAGGGAAGTCCTAAGCAGGGCTCTCGAGCTTGTGCAGCCAGAGTGCCTCCTGCTTGGAAATGGCCTCAGGAACTCATTTGAAGTGAGGCTGCTCCCATGCTTGGCAGCCAGCAGATGGTGCCATCGCTCCACCAAAAAACTCTCTGCTTTGCCTTCAGCCCTGGCTCGCCCTGCTGAGCTCTCTCTGCCTCAAGCAGAAACTCCAGTGTGCGTCCAGCCTACAGAAAGCAGAGTGCCTTTGCCTGAGCACTGCTATGCTGTGGCAGCACCCTGAAGGCCTCCCAGGGCCTTCTCTGCCCTAACCCAGTCGTGCCATTCGGCCCAGGCGGGGAGCAAAGTTCCCCCTTGGCAGGGCTCAGCGTGGGGCCTGTGTGTGGTTTCAGGGCTGGGAAAGGGCAGATCCTGAAGCTGGGTGCCCTCCTGTGAATGGGGCCTGCTGGGCAGAGCCGGCATGCCCTGGTTGGGATGTAGGAGATCTGGGGCCTTCAAGCTGCGTGCACATCCCCTCTCTGGCTGCCCCTCTGGCTGCCCCTCTTGCTTCTTCTCTGCTGCCAAGCCTCTCACACCACACGTGCGTCTCATTGGAAGGAGCAGGCTGCTTGCCATTCTTGGGCAGGGAATCTTCCCACACGCCTCGTTTCCTCGAAGGGGAGTGCACACTGACCCAGAGCCTCCAGAGGAGCTGCCGTCTCTCCAGCCACAAAGGCCTATAGCCGAGTCCATGACAGCCTGTGGCATGGAGGGCTTCTGTGGCAGAGGGCCATGCTTCCCTGGCAGGGGCTCCTTCTCACACTGCTTTCCGTGGGGAAACACTGCATGTGCCAAGGCTCTCCTGTGTGCACAAAATCTCTCCCCAGTGCCTGAGGTGCAGGGAATCCTCTTTGGACACAGAGCAATGTTCTGGGCAGACCTCCCATGCTGGGAGAGCCTTCACTTCCCCAACTGTCCAACTGCCTCAGGAACACACTTCTAGGGAGTGTGGGTCTAACAGGCAGAAGGGCCCGAGTGAGGAACGTGGATGGCAGGCCAAAGCCACTGTGCTGAGCATTCCCCCGGCAAGTCCCAGCTGAAGGCTCTGTGCACCAGGCTCAAGCTGGAATGAGCCTGTAGCCTGGCCTCCAGTCCCAGGCTTTCCCTGGGCACTGCTAGTTTGGGACCCATCCCAGGCTCAGCCAGGCCTCCCTAGGGCCTGTGCTGGCCTAGGCCACTGCCAGCCAGCAGCACCTCGACAGAGCACAGTTCATGCGAGCAGGCCCCAGGGTGTTGCCTGTGTGTGTCTTGCACTGCTGGGAAGCTGCGGGTCCAGAGGCTGTGTGTGCACGTGGCCACTGGGGCCTGAGCACAAGACAGGCATGACCCCACTTGCAAGCAGGACTCCTGCCACCTCTTTGCTGCCTGCCACACGCCCTCGCTGCCTGCACTGTCTTCACTGCTGGCAGGCCTCTGTGTGCACAGGCCAGTCTCCACCAAGGAAACAAGGGGCTTGCTCTCCCCTTGCTAGGAGCTCCTCCTACAGCACTCTGGACCAGGGCACACACGCCCCTGGACCAGAAGACTGCAAGGAAGCTGCCGCTGAGCCATGCAGAAAGGCCTGCAGCACTTGGCAGGGAGCCTTCGGCTGTGGACAGCTTGCCCTCTGCCAAGCCTCGGAGGAGCTCATGGATGATGGGGCCTGCAGCGTTTTTCATGGGAGAGCACTGGGGGCCCAAAGGCTCCCCTGTGCCTTCCGAGCCCCTTCCCACCCACAGGCCCTTGGCACCCACTCTGTTGCCAGAGGGAAGCCCTAAGCAGGACTCTCGAGCCTGTGCAGCCAGAGTGCCTCCTGCTTGGAAATGGCCTCAGGAACTCATTTGAAGTGAGGCTGCTCCCATGCTTGGCAGCCAGCAGATGGTGCCATCGCTCCACCAAAAAACTCTCTGCTTTGCCTTCAGCCCTGGCTCGCCCTGCTGAGCTCTCTCTGCCTCAAGCAGAAACTCCAGTGTGCGTCCAGCCTACAGAAAGCAGAGTGCCTTTGCCTGAGCACTGCTATGCTGTGGCAGCACCCTGAAGGCCTCCCAGGGCCTTCTCTGCCCTAACCCAGTCGTGCCATTCGGCCCAGGCGGGGAGCAAAGTTCCCCCTTGGCAGGGCTCAGCGTGGGGCCTGTGTGTGGTTTCAGGGCTGGGAAAGGGCAGATCCTGAAGCTGGGTGCCCTCCTGTGAATGGGGCCTGCTGGGCAGAGCCGGCATGCCCTGGTTGGGATGTAGGAGATCTGGGGCCTTCAAGCTGCGTGCACATCCCCTCTCTGGCTGCCCCTCTGGCTGCCCCTCTTGCTTCTTCTCTGCTGCCAAGCCTCTCACACAACACGTGCGTCTCATTGGAAGGAGCAGGCTGCTTGCCATTCTTGGGCAGGGAATCTTCCCACACACCTAGTTTCCTCGAAGGGGAGTGCACACTGACCCAGAGCCTCCAGAGGAGCTGCCGTCTCTCCAGCCACAAAGGCCTATAGCCGAGTCCATGACAGCCTGTGGCATGGAGGGCTTCTGTGGCAGAGGGCCATGCTTCCCTGGCAGGGGCTCCTTCTCACACTGCTTTCCGTGGGGAAACACTGCATGTGCCAAGGCTCTCCTGTGTGCACAAAATCTCTCCCCAGTGCCTGAGGTGCAGGGAATCCTCTTTGGACACAGAGCAATGTTCTGGGCAGACCTATCATGCTGGGAGAGCCTCCACTTCCCCAACTGTCCAACTGCCTCAGGAACACACTTCTAGGGAGTGTGGGTCTAACAGGCAGAAGGGCCCGAGGGAGGAACGTGGATGGCAGGCCAAAGCCACTGTGCTGAGCATTCCCCCGGCAAGTCCCAGCTGAAGGCTCTGTGCACCAGGCTCAAGCTGGAATGAGCCTGTAGCCTGGCCTCCAGTCCCAGGCTTTCCCTGGGCACTGCTAGTTTGGGACCCATCCCAGGCTCAGCCAGGCCTCCCTAGGGCCTGTGCTGGCCTAGGAAACTGCCAGCCAGCAGGACCTCGACAGAGCACAGTTCATGCGAGCAGGCCCCAGGGTGTTGCCTGTGTGTGTCTTGCACTGCTGGGAAGCTGCGGGTCCAGAGGCTGTGTGTGCACGTGGCCACTGGGGCCTGAGCACAAGACAGGCATGACCCCACTTGCAAGCAGGACTCCTGCCACCTCTTTGCTGCCTGCCACACGCCCTCGCTGCCTGCACTGTCTTCACTGCTGGCAGGCCTCTGTGTGCACAGGCCAGTCTCCGCCAAGGAAACAAGGGGCTTGCTCTCCCCTTGCTAGGAGCTCCTCCTACAGCACTCTGGACCAGGGCACACACGCCCCTGGACCAGCAGCCTGCAAGGAAGCTGCCGCTGAGCCATGCAGAAAGGCCTGTAGCACTTGGCAGGGAGCCTTCGGCTGTGGACAGCTTGCCCACTGCCCAGCCTCGGAGCAGTTCGTGGATGCTGGGGCCTGCAGCGTTGTCCATGGGAGAGCACTGGGGGCTCAAAGGCTCCCCTGTGCCTTCCGAGCCCCTTCCCACCCACAGGCCCTTGGCACCCACTCTGTTGCCAGAGGGAAGTCCTAAGCAGGGCTCTCGAGCTTGTGCAGCCAGAGTGCCTCCTGCTTGGAAATGGCCTCAGGAACTCATTTGAAGTGAGGCTGCTCCCATGCTTGGCAGCCAGCAGATGGTGCCATCGCTCCACCAAAAAACTCTCTGCTTTGCCTTCAGCCCTGGCTCGCCCTGCTGAGCTCTCTCTGCCTCAAGCAGAAACTCCAGTGTGCGTCCAGCCTACAGAAAGCAGAGTGCCTTTGCCTGAGCACTGCTATGCTGTGGCAGCACCCTGAAGGCCTCCCAGGGCCTTCTCTGCCCTAACCCAGTCGTGCCATTCGGCCCAGGCGGGGAGCAAAGTTCCCCCTTGGCAGGGCTCAGCGTGGGGCCTGTGTGTGGTTTCAGGGCTGGGAAAGGGCAGATCCTGAAGCTGGGTGCCCTCCTGTGAATGGGGCCTGCTGGGCAGAGCCGGCATGCCCTGGTTGGGATGTAGGAGATCTGGGGCCTTCAAGCTGCGTGCACATCCCCTCTCTGGCTGCCCCTCTGGCTGCCCCTCTTGCTTCTTCTCTGCTGCCAAGCCTCTCACACAACACGTGCGTCTCATTGGAAGGAGCAGGCTGCTTGCCATTCTTGGGCAGGGAATCTTCCCACACACCTAGTTTCCTCGAAGGGGAGTGCACACTGACCCAGAGCCTCCAGAGGAGCTGCCGTCTCTCCAGCCACAAAGGCCTATAGCCGAGTCCATGACAGCCTGTGGCATGGAGGGCTTCTGTGGCAGAGGGCCATGCTTCCCTGGCAGGGGCTCCTTCTCACACTGCTTTCCGTGGGGAAACACTGCATGTGCCAAGGCTCTCCTGTGTGCACAAAATCTCTCCCCAGTGCCTGAGGTGCAGGGAATCCTCTTTGGACACAGAGCAATGTTCTGGGCAGACCTATCATGCTGGGAGAGCCTCCACTTCCCCAACTGTCCAACTGCCTCAGGAACACACTTCTAGGGAGTGTGGGTCTAACAGGCAGAAGGGCCCGAGGGAGGAACGTGGATGGCAGGCCAAAGCCACTGTGCTGAGCATTCCCCCGGCAAGTCCCAGCTGAAGGCTCTGTGCACCAGGCTCAAGCTGGAATGAGCCTGTAGCCTGGCCTCCAGTCCCAGGCTTTCCCTGGGCACTGCTAGTTTGGGACCCATCCCAGGCTCAGCCAGGCCTCCCTAGGGCCTGTGCTGGCCTAGGAAACTGCCAGCCAGCAGGACCTCGACAGAGCACAGTTCATGCGAGCAGGCCCCAGGGTGTTGCCTGTGTGTGTCTTGCACTGCTGGGAAGCTGCGGGTCCAGAGGCTGTGTGTGCACGTGGCCACTGGGGCCTGAGCACAAGACAGGCATGACCCCACTTGCAAGCAGGACTCCTGCCACCTCTTTGCTGCCTGCCACACGCCCTCGCTGCCTGCACTGTCTTCACTGCTGGCAGGCCTCTGTGTGCACAGGCCAGTCTCCGCCAAGGAAACAAGGGGCTTGCTCTCCCCTTGCTAGGAGCTCCTCCTACAGCACTCTGGACCAGGGCACACACGCCCCTGGACCAGCAGCCTGCAAGGAAGCTGCCGCTGAGCCATGCAGAAAGGCCTGTAGCACTTGGCAGGGAGCCTTCGGCTGTGGACAGCTTGCCCACTGCCCAGCCTCGGAGCAGTTCGTGGATGCTGGGGCCTGCAGCGTTGTCCATGGGAGAGCACTGGGGGCTCAAAGGCTCCCCTGTGCCTTCCGAGCCCCTTCCCACCCACAGGCCCTTGGCACCCACTCTGTTGCCAGAGGGAAGTCCTAAGCAGGGCTCTCGAGCTTGTGCAGCCAGAGTGCCTCCTGCTTGGAAATGGCCTCAGGAACTCATTTGAAGTGAGGCTGCTCCCATGCTTGGCAGCCAGCAGATGGTGCCATCGCTCCACCAAAAAACTCTCTGCTTTGCCTTCAGCCCTGGCTCGCCCTGCTGAGCTCTCTCTGCCTCAAGCAGAAACTCCAGTGTGCGTCCAGCCTACAGAAAGCAGAGTGCCTTTGCCTGAGCACTGCTATGCTGTGGCAGCACCCTGAAGGCCTCCCAGGGCCTTCTCTGCCCTAACCCAGTCGTGCCATTCGGCCCAGGCGGGGAGCAAAGTTCCCCCTTGGCAGGGCTCAGCGTGGGGCCTGTGTGTGGTTTCAGGGCTGGGAAAGGGCAGATCCTGAAGCTGGGTGCCCTCCTGTGAATGGGGCCTGCTGGGCAGAGCCGGCATGCCCTGGTTGGGATGTAGGAGATCTGGGGCCTTCAAGCTGCGTGCACATCCCCTCTCTGGCTGCCCCTCTGGCTGCCCCTCTTGCTTCTTCTCTGCTGCCAAGCCTCTCACACCACACGTGCGTCTCATTGGAAGGAGCAGGCTGCTTGCCATTCTTGGGCAGGGAATCTTCCCACACGCCTCGTTTCCTCGAAGGGGAGTGCACACTGACCCAGAGCCTCCAGAGGAGCTGCCGTCTCTCCAGCCACAAAGGCCTATAGCCGAGTCCATGACAGCCTGTGGCATGGAGGGCTTCTGTGGCAGAGGGCCATGCTTCCCTGGCAGGGGCTCCTTCTCACACTGCTTTCCGTGGGGAAACACTGCATGTGCCAAGGCTCTCCTGTGTGCACAAAATCTCTCCCCAGTGCCTGAGGTGCAGGGAATCCTCTTTGGACACAGAGCAATGTTCTGGGCAGACCTCCCATGCTGGGAGAGCCTTCACTTCCCCAACTGTCCAACTGCCTCAGGAACACACTTCTAGGGAGTGTGGGTCTAACAGGCAGAAGGGCCTGAGTGAGGAACGTGGATGGCAGGCCAAAGCCACTGTGCTGAGCATTCCCCCGGCAAGTCCCAGCTGAAGGCTCTGTGCACCAGGCTCAAGCTGGAATGAGCCTGTAGCCTGGCCTCCAGTCCCAGGCTTTCCCTGGGCACTGCTAGTTTGGGACCCATCCCAGGCTCAGCCAGGCCTCCCTAGGGCCTGTGCTGGCCTAGGCCACTGCCAGCCAGCAGCACCTCGACAGAGCACAGTTCATGCGAGCAGGCCCCAGGGTGTTGCCTGTGTGTGTCTTGCACTGCTGGGAAGCTGCGGGTCCAGAGGCTGTGTGTGCACGTGGCCACTGGGGCCTGAGCACAAGACAGGCATGACCCCACTTGCAAGCAGGACTCCTGCCACCTCTTTGCTGCCTGCCACACGCCCTCGCTGCCTGCACTGTCTTCACTGCTGGCAGGCCTCTGTGTGCACAGGCCAGTCTCCACCAAGGAAACAAGGGGCTTGCTCTCCCCTTGCTAGGAGCTCCTCCTACAGCACTCTGGACCAGGGCACACACGCCCCTGGACCAGAAGACTGCAAGGAAGCTGCCGCTGAGCCATGCAGAAAGGCCTGCAGCACTTGGCAGGGAGCCTTCGGCTGTGGACAGCTTGCCCTCTGCCAAGCCTCGGAGGATCTCATGGATGATGGGGCCTGCAGCGTTTTTCATGGGAGAGCACTGGGGGCCCAAAGGCTCCCCTGTGCCTTCCGAGCCCCTTCCCACCCACAGGCCCTTGGCACCCACTCTGTTGCCAGAGGGAAGCCCTAAGCAGGACTCTCGAGCCTGTGCAGCCAGAGTGCCTCCTGCTTGGAAATGGCCTCAGGAACTCATTTGAAGTGAGGCTGCTCCCATGCTTGGCAGCCAGCAGATGGTGCCATCGCTCCACCAAAAAACTCTCTGCTTTGCCTTCAGCCCTGGCTCGCCCTGCTGAGCTCTCTCTGCCTCAAGCAGAAACTCCAGTGTGCGTCCAGCCTACAGAAAGCAGAGTGCCTTTGCCTGAGCACTGCTATGCTGTGGCAGCACCCTGAAGGCCTCCCAGGGCCTTCTCTGCCCTAACCCAGTCGTGCCATTCGGCCCAGGCGGGGAGCAAAGTTCCCCCTTGGCAGGGCTCAGCGTGGGGCCTGTGTGTGGTTTCAGGGCTGGGAAAGGGCAGATCCTGAAGCTGGGTGCCCTCCTGTGAATGGGGCCTGCTGGGCAGAGCCGGCATGCCCTGGTTGGGATGTAGGAGATCTGGGGCCTTCAAGCTGCGTGCACATCCCCTCTCTGGCTGCCCCTCTGGCTGCCCCTCTTGCTTCTTCTCTGCTGCCAAGCCTCTCACACAACACGTGCGTCTCATTGGAAGGAGCAGGCTGCTTGCCATTCTTGGGCAGGGAATCTTCCCACACACCTAGTTTCCTCGAAGGGGAGTGCACACTGACCCAGAGCCTCCAGAGGAGCTGCCGTCTCTCCAGCCACAAAGGCCTATAGCCGAGTCCATGACAGCCTGTGGCATGGAGGGCTTCTGTGGCAGAGGGCCATGCTTCCCTGGCAGGGGCTCCTTCTCACACTGCTTTCCGTGGGGAAACACTGCATGTGCCAAGGCTCTCCTGTGTGCACAAAATCTCTCCCCAGTGCCTGAGGTGCAGGGAATCCTCTTTGGACACAGAGCAATGTTCTGGGCAGACCTATCATGCTGGGAGAGCCTCCACTTCCCCAACTGTCCAACTGCCTCAGGAACACACTTCTAGGGAGTGTGGGTCTAACAGGCAGAAGGGCCCGAGTGAGGAACGTGGATGGCAGGCCAAAGCCACTGTGCTGAGCATTCGCCCGGCAAGTCCCAGCTGAAGGCTCTGTGCACCAGGCTCCAGCCTGAATGAGCCTGTAGCCTGGCCTCCAGTCCCAGGCTTTCCCTGGGCACTGCTAGTTTGGGACCCATCCCAGGCTCAGCCAGGCCTCCCTAGGGCCTGTGCTGGCCTAGGCCACTGCCAGCCAGCAGCACCTCGACAGAGCACAGTTCATGCGAGCAGGCCCCAGGGTGTTGCCTGTGTGTGTCTTGCACTGCTGGGAAGCTGCGGGTCCAGAGGCTGTGTGTGCACGTGGCCACTGGGGCCTGAGCACAAGACAGGCATGACCCCACTTGCAAGCAGGACTCCTGCCACCTCTTTGCTGCCTGCCACACGCCCTCGCTGCCTGCACTGTCTTCACTGCTGGCAGGCCTCTGTGTGCACAGGCCAGTCTCCGCCAAGGAAACAAGGGGCTTGCTCTCCCCTTGCTAGGAGCTCCTCCTACAGCACTCTGGACCAGGGCACACACGCCCCTGGACCAGCAGCCTGCAAGGAAGCTGCCGCTGAGCCATGCAGAAAGGCCTGCAGCACTTGGCAGGGAGCCTTCGGCTGTGGACAGCTTGCCCACTGCCCAGCCTCGGAGAAGTTCGTGGATGCTGGGGCCTGCAGCGTTTTCCATGGGAGAGCACTGGGGGCCCAAAGGCTCCCCTGTGCCTTCCGAGCCCCTTCCCACCCACAGGCCCTTGGCACCCACTCTGTTGCCAGAGGGAAGCCCTAAGCAGGACTCTCGAGCCTGTGCAGCCAGAGTGCCTCCTGCTTGGAAATGGCCTCAGGAACTCATTTGAAGTGAGGCTGCTCCCATGCTTGGCAGCCAGCAGATGGTGCCATCGCTTCACCAAAAAACTCTCTGCTTTGCCTTCAGCCCTGGCTCGCCCTGCTGAGCTCTCTCTGCCTCAAGCAGAAACTCCAGTGTGCGTCCAGCCTACAGAAAGCAGAGTGCCTTTGCCTGAGCACTGCTATGCTGTGGCAGCACCCTGAAGGCCTCCCAGGGCCTTCTCTGCCCTAACCCAGTCGTGCCATTCGGCCCAGGCGGGGAGCAAAGTTCCCCCTTGGCAGGGCTCAGCGTGGGGCCTGTGTGTGGTTTCAGGGCTGGGAAAGGGCAGATCCTGAAGCTGGGTGCCCTCCTGTGAATGGGGCCTGCTGGGCAGAGCCGGCATGCCCTGGTTGGGATGTAGGAGATCTGGGGCCTTCAAGCTGCGTGCACATCCCCTCTCTGGCTGCCCCTCTGGCTGCCCCTCTTGCTTCTTCTCTGCTGCCAAGCCTCTCACACCACACGTGCGTCTCATTGGAAGGAGCAGGCTGCTTGCCATTCTTTGGCAGGGAATCTTCCCACATGCCTCGTTTCCTCGAAGGGGAGTGCACACTGACCCAGAGCCTCCAGAGGATCTGCCGTCTCTCCAGCCACAAAGGCCTGTAGCCGAGTCCATGACAGCCTGTGGCATGGAGGGCTTCTGTGGCAGAGGGCCATGCTTCCCTGGCAGGGGCTCCTTCTCACACTGCTTTCCGTGGGGAAACACTGCGTGTGCCAAGGCTCTCCTGTGTGCACAAAATCTCTCCCCAGTGCCTGAGGTGCAGGGAATCCTCTTTGGACACAGAGCAATGTTCTGGGCAGACCTCCCATGCTGGGAGAGCCTCCACTTCCCCAACTGTCCAACTGCCTCAGGAACACACTTCTAGGGAGTGTGGGTCTAACAGGCAGAAGGGCCCGAGGGAGGAACGTGGATGGCAGGCCAAAGCCACTGTGCTGAGCATTCCCCCGGCAAGTCCCAGCTGAAGGCTCTGTGCACCAGGCTCAAGCTGGAATGAGCCTGTAGCCTGGCCTCCAGTCCCAGGCTTTCCCTGGGCACTGCTAGTTTGGGACCCATCCCAGGCTCAGCCAGGCCTCCCTAGGGCCTGTGCTGGCCTAGGAAACTGCCAGCCAGCAGCACCTCGACAGAGCACAGTTCATGCGAGCAGGCCCCAGGGTGTTGCCTGTGTGTGTCTTGCACTGCTGGGAAGCTGCGGGTCCAGAGGCTGTGTGTGCACGTGGCCACTGGGGCCTGAGCACAAGACAGGCATGACCCCACTTGCAAGCAGGACTCCTGCCACCTCTTTGCTGCCTGCCACACGCCCTCGCTGCCTGCACTGTCTTCACTGCTGGCAGGCCTCTGTGTGCACAGGCCAGTCTCCGCCAAGGAAACAAGGGGCTTGCTCTCCCCTTGCTAGGAGCTCCTCCTACAGCACTCTGGACCAGGGCACACACGCCCCTGGACCAGCAGCCTGCAAGGAAGCTGCCGCTGAGCCATGCAGAAAGGCCTGTAGCACTTGGCAGGGAGCCTTCGGCTGTGGACAGCTTGCCCACTGCCCAGCCTCGGAGCAGTTCGTGGATGCTGGGGCCTGCAGCGTTGTCCATGGGAGAGCACTGGGGGCCCAAAGGCTCCCCTGTGCCTTCCGAGCCCCTTCCCACCCACAGGCCCTTGGCACCCACTCTGTTGCCAGAGGGAAGTCCTAAGCAGGGCTCTCGAGCTTGTGCAGCCAGAGTGCCTCCTGCTTGGAAATGGCCTCAGGAACTCATTTGAAGTGAGGCTGCTCCCATGCTTGGCAGCCAGCAGATGGTGCCATCGCTCCACCAAAAAACTCTCTGCTTTGCCTTCAGCCCTGGCTCGCCCTGCTGAGCTCTCTCTGCCTCAAGCAGAAACTCCAGTGTGCGTCCAGCCTACAGAAAGCAGAGTGCCTTTGCCTGAGCACTGCTATGCTGTGGCAGCACCCTGAAGGCCTCCCAGGGCCTTCTCTGCCCTAACCCAGTCGTGCCATTCGGCCCAGGCGGGGAGCAAAGTTCCCCCTTGGCAGGGCTCAGCGTGGGGCCTGTGTGTGGTTTCAGGGCTGGGAAAGGGCAGATCCTGAAGCTGGGTGCCCTCCTGTGAATGGGGCCTGCTGGGCAGAGCCGGCATGCCCTGGTTGGGATGTAGGAGATCTGGGGCCTTCAAGCTGCGTGCACATCCCCTCTCTGGCTGCCCCTCTGGCTGCCCCTCTTGCTTCTTCTCTGCTGCCAAGCCTCTCACACCACACGTGCGTCTCATTGGAAGGAGCAGGCTGCTTGCCATTCTTGGGCAGGGAATCTTCCCACACGCCTCGTTTCCTCGAAGGGGAGTGCACACTGACCCAGAGCCTCCAGAGGAGCTGCCGTCTCTCCAGCCACAAAGGCCTATAGCCGAGTCCATGACAGCCTGTGGCATGGAGGGCTTCTGTGGCAGAGGGCCATGCTTCCCTGGCAGGGGCTCCTTCTCACACTGCTTTCCGTGGGGAAACACTGCATGTGCCAAGGCTCTCCTGTGTGCACAAAATCTCTCCCCAGTGCCTGAGGTGCAGGGAATCCTCTTTGGACACAGAGCAATGTTCTGGGCAGACCTCCCATGCTGGGAGAGCCTTCACTTCCCCAACTGTCCAACTGCCTCAGGAACACACTTCTAGGGAGTGTGGGTCTAACAGGCAGAAGGGCCTGAGTGAGGAACGTGGATGGCAGGCCAAAGCCACTGTGCTGAGCATTCCCCCGGCAAGTCCCAGCTGAAGGCTCTGTGCACCAGGCTCAAGCTGGAATGAGCCTGTAGCCTGGCCTCCAGTCCCAGGCTTTCCCTGGGCACTGCTAGTTTGGGACCCATCCCAGGCTCAGCCAGGCCTCCCTAGGGCCTGTGCTGGCCTAGGCCACTGCCAGCCAGTAGCACCTCGACAGAGCACAGTTCATGCGAGCAGGCCCCAGGGTGTTGCCTGTGTGTGTCTTGCACTGCTGGGAAGCTGCGGGTCCAGAGGCTGTGTGTGCACGTGGCCACTGGGGCCTGAGCACAAGACAGGCATGACCCCACTTGCAAGCAGGACTCCTGCCACCTCTTTGCTGCCTGCCACACGCCCTCGCTGCCTGCACTGTCTTCACTGCTGGCAGGCCTCTGTGTGCACAGGCCAGTCTCCACCAAGGAAACAAGGGGCTTGCTCTCCCCTTGCTAGGAGCTCCTCCTACAGCACTCTGGACCAGGGCACACACGCCCCTGGACCAGAAGACTGCAAGGAAGCTGCCGCTGAGCCATGCAGAAAGGCCTGCAGCACTTGGCAGGGAGCCTTCGGCTGTGGACAGCTTGCCCTCTGCCAAGCCTCGGAGGAGCTCATGGATGATGGGGCCTGCAGCGTTTTTCATGGGAGAGCACTGGGGGCCCAAAGGCTCCCCTGTGCCTTCCGAGCCCCTTCCCACCCACAGGCCCTTGGCACCCACTCTGTTGCCAGAGGGAAGCCCTAAGCAGGACTCTCGAGCCTGTGCAGCCAGAGTGCCTCCTGCTTGGAAATGGCCTCAGGAACTCATTTGAAGTGAGGCTGCTCCCATGCTTGGCAGCCAGCAGATGGTGCCATCGCTCCACCAAAAAACTCTCTGCTTTGCCTTCAGCCCTGGCTCGCCCTGCTGAGCTCTCTCTGCCTCAAGCAGAAACTCCAGTGTGCGTCCAGCCTACAGAAAGCAGAGTGCCTTTGCCTGAGCACTGCTATGCTGTGGCAGCACCCTGAAGGCCTCCCAGGGCCTTCTCTGCCCTAACCCAGTCGTGCCATTCGGCCCAGGCGGGAAGCAAACTTCCCCCTTGGCAGGGCTCAGCGTGGGGCCTGTGTGTGGTTTCAGGGCTGGGAAAGGGCAGATCCTGAAGCTGGGTGCCCTCCTGTGAATGGGGCCTGCTGGGCAGAGCCGGCATGCCCTGGTTGGGATGTAGGAGATCTGGGGCCTTCAAGCTGCGTGCACATCCCCTCTCTGGCTGCCCCTCTGGCTGCCCCTCTTGCTTCTTCTCTGCTGCCAAGCCTCTCACACCACACGTGCGTCTCATTGGAAGGAGCAGGCTGCTTGCCATTCTTGGGCAGGGAATCTTCCCACACGCCTCGTTTCCTCGAAGGGGAGTGCACACTGACCCAGAGCCTCCAGAGGAGCTGCCGTCTCTCCAGCCACAAAGGCCTATAGCCGAGTCCATGACAGCCTGTGGCATGGAGGGCTTCTGTGGCAGAGGGCCATGCTTCCCTGGCAGGGGCTCCTTCTCACACTGCTTTCCGTGGGGAAACACTGCATGTGCCAAGGCTCTCCTGTGTGCACAAAATCTCTCCCCAGTGCCTGAGGTGCAGGGAATCCTCTTTGGACACAGAGCAATGTTCTGGGCAGACCTATCATGCTGGGAGAGCCTCCACTTCCCCAACTGTCCAACTGCCTCAGGAACACACTTCTAGGGAGTGTGGGTCTAACAGGCAGAAGGGCCCGAGTGAGGAACGTGGATGGCAGGCCAAAGCCACTGTGCTGAGCATTCGCCCGGCAAGTCCCAGCTGAAGGCTCTGTGCACCAGGCTCCAGCCTGAATGAGCCTGTAGCCTGGCCTCCAGTCCCAGGCTTTCCCTGGGCACTGCTAGTTTGGGACCCATCCCAGGCTCAGCCAGGCCTCCCTAGGGCCTGTGCTGGCCTAGGCCACTGCCAGCCAGCAGCACCTCGACAGAGCACAGTTCATGCGAGCAGGCCCCAGGGTGTTGCCTGTGTGTGTCTTGCACTGCTGGGAAGCTGCGGGTCCAGAGGCTGTGTGTGCACGTGGCCACTGGGGCCTGAGCACAAGACAGGCATGACCCCACTTGCAAGCAGGACTCCTGCCACCTCTTTGCTGCCTGCCACACGCCCTCGCTGCCTGCACTGTCTTCACTGCTGGCAGGCCTCTGTGTGCACAGGCCAGTCTCCGCCAAGGAAACAAGGGGCTTGCTCTCCCCTTGCTAGGAGCTCCTCCTACAGCACTCTGGACCAGGGCACACACGCCCCTGGACCAGCAGCCTGCAAGGAAGCTGCCGCTGAGCCATGCAGAAAGGCCTGCAGCACTTGGCAGGGAGCCTTCGGCTGTGGACAGCTTGCCCTCTGCCAAGCCTCGGAGGAGCTCATGGACGATGGGGCCTGCAGCGTTTTCCATGGGAGAGCACTGGGGGCCCAAAGGCTCCCCTGTGCCTTCCGAGCCCCTTCCCACCCACAGGCCCTTGGCACCCACTCTGTTGCCAGAGGGAAGTCCTAAGCAGGGCTCTCGAGCTTGTGCAGCCAGAGTGCCTCCTGCTTGGAAATGGCCTCAGGAACTCATTTGAAGTGAGGCTGCTCCCATGCTTGGCAGCCAGCAGATGGTGCCATCGCTCCACCAAAAAACTCTCTGCTTTGCCTTCAGCCCTGGCTCGCCCTGCTGAGCTCTCTCTGCCTCAAGCAGAAACTCCAGTGTGCGTCCAGCCTACAGAAAGCAGAGTGCCTTTGCCTGAGCACTGCTATGCTGTGGCAGCACCCTGAAGGCCTCCCAGGGCCTTCTCTGCCCTAACCCAGTCGTGCCATTCGGCCCAGGCGGGGAGCAAAGTTCCCCCTTGGCAGGGCTCAGCGTGGGGCCTGTGTGTGGTTTCAGGGCTGGGAAAGGGCAGATCCTGAAGCTGGGTGCCCTCCTGTGAATGGGGCCTGCTGGGCAGAGCCGGCATGCCCTGGTTGGGATGTAGGAGATCTGGGGCCTTCAAGCTGCGTGCACATCCCCTCTCTGGCTGCCCCTCTGGCTGCCCCTCTTGCTTCTTCTCTGCTGCCAAGCCTCTCACACCACACGTGCGTCTCATTGGAAGGAGCAGGCTGCTTGCCATTCTTGGGCAGGGAATCTTCCCACATGCCTCGTTTCCTCGAAGGGGAGTGCACACTGACCCAGAGCCTCCAGAGGATCTGCCGTCTCTCCAGCCACAAAGGCCTGTAGCCGAGTCCATGACAGCCTGTGGCATGGAGGGCTTCTGTGGCAGAGGGCCATGCTTCCCTGGCAGGGGCTCCTTCTCACACTGCTTTCCGTGGGGAAACACTGCGTGTGCCAAGGCTCTCCTGTGTGCACAAAATCTCTCCCCAGTGCCTGAGGTGCAGGGAATCCTCTTTGGACACAGAGCAATGTTCTGGGCAGACCTCCCATGCTGGGAGAGCCTCCACTTCCCCAACTGTCCAACTGCCTCAGGAACACACTTCTAGGGAGTGTGGGTCTAACAGGCAGAAGGGCCCGAGTGAGGAACGTGGATGGCAGGCCAAAGCCACTGTGCTGAGCATTCCCCCGGCAAGTCCCAGCTGAAGGCTCTGTGCACCAGGCTCAAGCTGGAATGAGCCTGTAGCCTGGCCTCCAGTCCCAGGCTTTCCCTGGGCACTGCTAGTTTGGGACCCATCCCAGGCTCAGCCAGGCCTCCCTAGGGCCTGTGCTGGCCTAGGCCACTGCCAGCCAGCAGCACCTCGACAGAGCACAGTTCATGCGAGCAGGCCCCAGGGTGTTGCCTGTGTGTGTCTTGCACTGCTGGGAAGCTGCGGGTCCAGAGGCTGTGTGTGCACGTGGCCACTGGGGCCTGAGCACAAGACAGGCATGACCCCACTTGCAAGCAGGACTCCTGCCACCTCTTTGCTGCCTGCCACACACCCTCGCTGCCTGCACTGTCTTCACTGCTGGCAGGCCTCTGTGTGCACAGGCCAGTCTCCGCCAAGGAAACAAGGGGCTTGCTCTCCCCTTGCTAGGAGCTCCTCCTACAGCACTCTGGACCAGGGCACACACGCCCCTGGACCAGCAGCCTGCAAGGAAGCTGCCGCTGAGCCATGCAGAAAGGCCTGCAGCACTTGGCAGGGAGCCTTCGGCTGTGGACAGCTTGCCCTCTGCCAAGCCTCGGAGGAGCTCATGGACGATGGGGCCTGCAGCGTTTTCCATGGGAGAGCACTGGGGGCCCAAAGGCTCCCCTGTGCCTTCCGAGCCCCTTCCCACCCACAGGCCCTTGGCACCCACTCTGTTGCCAGAGGGAAGTCCTAAGCAGGGCTCTCGAGCTTGTGCAGCCAGAGTGCCTCCTGCTTGGAAATGGCCTCAGGAACTCATTTGAAGTGAGGCTGCTCCCATGCTTGGCAGCCAGCAGATGGTGCCATCGCTCCACCAAAAAACTCTCTGCTTTGCCTTCAGCCCTGGCTCGCCCTGCTGAGCTCTCTCTGCCTCAAGCAGAAACTCCAGTGTGCGTCCAGCCTACAGAAAGCAGAGTGCCTTTGCCTGAGCACTGCTATGCTGTGGCAGCACCCTGAAGGCCTCCCAGGGCCTTCTCTGCCCTAACCCAGTCGTGCCATTCGGCCCAGGCGGGGAGCAAAGTTCCCCCTTGGCAGGGCTCAGCGTGGGGCCTGTGTGTGGTTTCAGGGCTGGGAAAGGGCAGATCCTGAAGCTGGGTGCCCTCCTGTGAATGGGGCCTGCTGGGCAGAGCCGGCATGCCCTGGTTGGGATGTAGGAGATCTGGGGCCTTCAAGCTGCGTGCACATCCCCTCTCTGGCTGCCCCTCTGGCTGCCCCTCTTGCTTCTTCTCTGCTGCCAAGCCTCTCACACCACACGTGCGTCTCATTGGAAGGAGCAGGCTGCTTGCCATTCTTGGGCAGGGAATCTTCCCACATGCCTCGTTTCCTCGAAGGGGAGTGCACACTGACCCAGAGCCTCCAGAGGATCTGCCGTCTCTCCAGCCACAAAGGCCTGTAGCCGAGTCCATGACAGCCTGTGGCATGGAGGGCTTCTGTGGCAGAGGGCCATGCTTCCCTGGCAGGGGCTCCTTCTCACACTGCTTTCCGTGGGGAAACACTGCGTGTGCCAAGGCTCTCCTGTGTGCACAAAATCTCTCCCCAGTGCCTGAGGTGCAGGGAATCCTCTTTGGACACAGAGCAATGTTCTGGGCAGACCTCCCATGCTGGGAGAGCCTCCACTTCCCCAACTGTCCAACTGCCTCAGGAACACACTTCTAGGGAGTGTGGGTCTAACAGGCAGAAGGGCCCGAGTGAGGAACGTGGATGGCAGGCCAAAGCCACTGTGCTGAGCATTCCCCCGGCAAGTCCCAGCTGAAGGCTCTGTGCACCAGGCTCAAGCTGGAATGAGCCTGTAGCCTGGCCTCCAGTCCCAGGCTTTCCCTGGGCACTGCTAGTTTGGGACCCATCCCAGGCTCAGCCAGGCCTCCCTAGGGCCTGTGCTGGCCTAGGAAACTGCCAGCCAGCAGGACCTCGACAGAGCACAGTTCATGCGAGCAGGCCCCAGGGTGTTGCCTGTGTGTGTCTTGCACTGCTGGGAAGCTGCGGGTCCAGAGGCTGTGTGTGCACGTGGCCACTGGGGCCTGAGCACAAGACAGGCATGACCCCACTTGCAAGCAGGACTCCTGCCACCTCTTTGCTGCCTGCCACACGCCCTCGCTGCCTGCACTGTCTTCACTGCTGGCAGGCCTCTGTGTGCACAGGCCAGTCTCCGCCAAGGAAACAGGGGGCTTGCTCTCCCCTTGCTAGGAGCTCCTCCTACAGCACTCTGGACCAGGGCACACACGCCCCTGGACCAGCAGCCTGCAAGGAAGCTGCCGCTGAGCCATGCAGAAAGGCCTGCAGCACTTGGCAGGGAGCCTTCGGCTGTGGACAGCTTGCCCTCTGCCAAGCCTCGGAGGAGCTCATGGACGATGGGGCCTGCAGCGTTTTCCATGGGAGAGCACTGGGGGCCCAAATGCTCCCCTGTGCCTTCCGAGCCCCTTCCCACCCACAGGCCCTTGGCACCCACTCTGTTGCCAGAGGGAAGCCCTAAGCAGGACTCTCGAGCCTGTGCAGCCAGAGTGCCTCCTGCTTGGAAATGGCCTCAGGAACTCATTTGAAGTGAGGCTGCTCCCATGCTTGTCAGCCAGCAGATGGTGCCATCGCTCCACCAAAAAACTCTCTGCTTTGCCTTCAGCCCTGGCTCGCCCTGCTGAGCTCTCTCTGCCTCAAGCAGAAACTCCAGTGTGCGTCCAGCCTACAGAAAGCAGAGTGCCTTTGCCTGAGCACTGCTATGCTGTGGCAGCACCCTGAAGGCCTCCCAGGGCCTTCTCTGCCCTAACCCAGTCGTGCCATTCGGCCCAGGCGGGGAGCAAAGTTCCCCCTTGGCAGGGCTCAGCGTGGGGCCTGTGTGTGGTTTCAGGGCTGGGAAAGGGCAGATCCTGAAGCTGGGTGCCCTCCTGTGAATGGGGCCTGCTGGGCAGAGCCGGCATGCCCTGGTTGGGATGTAGGAGATCTGGGGCCTTCAAGCTGCGTGCACATCCCCTCTCTGGCTGCCCCTCTGGCTGCCCCTCTTGCTTCTTCTCTGCTGCCAAGCCTCTCACACCACACGTGCGTCTCATTGGAAGGAGCAGGCTGCTTGCCATTCTTGGGCAGGGAATCTTCCCACATGCCTCGTTTCCTCGAAGGGGAGTGCACACTGACCCAGAGCCTCCAGAGGATCTGCCGTCTCTCCAGCCACAAAGGCCTGTAGCCGAGTCCATGACAGCCTGTGGCATGGAGGGCTTCTGTGGCAGAGGGCCATGCTTCCCTGGCAGGGGCTCCTTCTCACACTGCTTTCCGTGGGGAAACACTGCGTGTGCCAAGGCTCTCCTGTGTGCACAAAATCTCTCCCCAGTGCCTGAGGTGCAGGGAATCCTCTTTGGACACAGAGCAATGTTCTGGGCAGACCTATCATGCTGGGAGAGCCTCCACTTCCCCAACTGTCCAACTGCCTCAGGAACACACTTCTAGGGAGTGTGGGTCTAACAGGCAGAAGGGCCCGAGTGAGGAACGTGGATGGCAGGCCAAAGCCACTGTGCTGAGCATTCGCCCGGCAAGTCCCAGCTGAAGGCTCTGTGCACCAGGCTCAAGCTGGAATGAGCCTGTAGCCTGGCCTCCAGTCCCAGGCTTTCCCTGGGCACTGCTAGTTTGGGACCCATCCCAGGCTCAGCCAGGCCTCCCTAGGGCCTGTGCTGGCCTAGGAAACTGCCAGCCAGCAGGACCTCGACAGAGCACAGTTCATGCGAGCAGGCCCCAGGGTGTTGCCTGTGTGTGTCTTGCACTGCTGGGAAGCTGCGGGTCCAGAGGCTGTGTGTGCACGTGGCCACTGGGGCCTGAGCACAAGACAGGCATGACCCCACTTGCAAGCAGGACTCCTGCCACCTCTTTGCTGCCTGCCACACGCCCTCGCTGCCTGCACTGTCTTCACTGCTGGCAGGCCTCTGTGTGCACAGGCCAGTCTCCGCCAAGGAAACAAGGGGCTTGCTCTCCCCTTGCTAGGAGCTCCTCCTACAGCACTCTGGACCAGGGCACACACGCCCCTGGACCAGCAGCCTGCAAGGAAGCTGCCGCTGAGCCATGCAGAAAGGCCTGTAGCACTTGGCAGGGAGCCTTCGGCTGTGGACAGCTTGCCCACTGCCCAGCCTCGGAGCAGTTCGTGGATGCTGGGGCCTGCAGCGTTGTCCATGGGAGAGCACTGGGGGCTCAAAGGCTCCCCTGTGCCTTCCGAGCCCCTTCCCACCCACAGGCCCTTGGCACCCACTCTGTTGCCAGAGGGAAGTCCTAAGCAGGGCTCTCGAGCTTGTGCAGCCAGAGTGCCTCCTGCTTGGAAATGGCCTCAGGAACTCATTTGAAGTGAGGCTGCTCCCATGCTTGGCAGCCAGCAGATGGTGCCATCGCTCCACCAAAAAACTCTCTGCTTTGCCTTCAGCCCTGGCTCGCCCTGCTGAGCTCTCTCTGCCTCAAGCAGAAACTCCAGTGTGCGTCCAGCCTACAGAAAGCAGAGTGCCTTTGCCTGAGCACTGCTATGCTGTGGCAGCACCCTGAAGGCCTCCCAGGGCCTTCTCTGCCCTAACCCAGTCGTGCCATTCGGCCCAGGCGGGGAGCAAAGTTCCCCCTTGGCAGGGCTCAGCGTGGGGCCTGTGTGTGGTTTCAGGGCTGGGAAAGGGCAGATCCTGAAGCTGGGTGCCCTCCTGTGAATGGGGCCTGCTGGGCAGAGCCGGCATGCCCTGGTTGGGATGTAGGAGATCTGGGGCCTTCAAGCTGCATGCACATCCCCTCTCTGGCTGCCCCTCTGGCTGCCCCTCTTGCTTCTTCTCTGCTGCCAAGCCTCTCACACCACACGTGCGTCTCATTGGAAGGAGCAGGCTGCTTGCCATTCTTGGGCAGGGAATCTTCCCACACGCCTCGTTTCCTCGAAGGGGAGTGCACACTGACCCAGAGCCTCCAGAGGAGCTGCCGTCTCTCCAGCCACAAAGGCCTATAGCCGAGTCCATGACAGCCTGTGGCATGGAGGGCTTCTGTGGCAGAGGGCCATGCTTCCCTGGCAGGGGCTCCTTCTCACACTGCTTTCCGTGGGGAAACACTGCATGTGCCAAGGCTCTCCTGTGTGCACAAAATCTCTCCCCAGTGCCTGAGGTGCAGGGAATCCTCTTTGGACACAGAGCAATGTTCTGGGCAGACCTATCATGCTGGGAGAGCCTCCACTTCCCCAACTGTCCAACTGCCTCAGGAACACACTTCTAGGGAGTGTGGGTCTAACAGGCAGAAGGGCCCGAGTGAGGAACGTGGATGGCAGGCCAAAGCCACTGTGCTGAGCATTCGCCCGGCAAGTCCCAGCTGAAGGCTCTGTGCACCAGGCTCCAGCCTGAATGAGCCTGTAGCCTGGCCTCCAGTCCCAGGCTTTCCCTGGGCACTGCTAGTTTGGGACCCATCCCAGGCTCAGCCAGGCCTCCCTAGGGCCTGTGCTGGCCTAGGCCACTGCCAGCCAGCAGGACCTCGACAGAGCACAGTTCATGCGAGCAGGCCCCAGGGTGTTGCCTGTGTGTGTCTTGCACTGCTGGGAAGCTGCGGGTCCAGAGGCTGTGTGTGCACGTGGCCACTGGGGCCTGAGCACAAGACAGGCATGACCCCACTTGCAAGCAGGACTCCTGCCACCTCTTTGCTGCCTGCCACACGCCCTCGCTGCCTGCACTGTCTTCACTGCTGGCAGGCCTCTGTGTGCACAGGCCAGTCTCCGCCAAGGAAACAAGGGGCTTGCTCTCCCCTTGCTAGGAGCTCCTCCTACAGCACTCTGGACCAGGGCACACACGCCCCTGGACCAGCAGCCTGCAAGGAAGCTGCCGCTGAGCCATGCAGAAAGGCCTGTAGCACTTGGCAGGGAGCCTTCGGCTGTGGACAGCTTGCCCACTGCCCAGCCTCGGAGCAGTTCGTGGATGCTGGGGCCTGCAGCGTTGTCCATGGGAGAGCACTGGGGGCTCAAAGGCTCCCCTGTGCCTTCCGAGCCCCTTCCCACCCACAGGCCCTTGGCACCCACTCTGTTGCCAGAGGGAAGTCCTAAGCAGGGCTCTCGAGCTTGTGCAGCCAGAGTGCCTCCTGCTTGGAAATGGCCTCAGGAACTCATTTGAAGTGAGGCTGCTCCCATGCTTGGCAGCCAGCAGATGGTGCCATCGCTCCACCAAAAAACTCTCTGCTTTGCCTTCAGCCCTGGCTCGCCCTGCTGAGCTCTCTCTGCCTCAAGCAGAAACTCCAGTGTGCGTCCAGCCTACAGAAAGCAGAGTGCCTTTGCCTGAGCACTGCTATGCTGTGGCAGCACCCTGAAGGCCTCCCAGGGCCTTCTCTGCCCTAACCCAGTCGTGCCATTCGGCCCAGGCGGGGAGCAAAGTTCCCCCTTGGCAGGGCTCAGCGTGGGGCCTGTGTGTGGTTTCAGGGCTGGGAAAGGGCAGATCCTGAAGCTGGGTGCCCTCCTGTGAATGGGGCCTGCTGGGCAGAGCCGGCATGCCCTGGTTGGGATGTAGGAGATCTGGGGCCTTCAAGCTGCGTGCACATCCCCTCTCTGGCTGCCCCTCTGGCTGCCCCTCTTGCTTCTTCTCTGCTGCCAAGCCTCTCACACCACACGTGCGTCTCATTGGAAGGAGCAGGCTGCTTGCCATTCTTGGGCAGGGAATCTTCCCACACGCCTCGTTTCCTCGAAGGGGAGTGCACACTGACCCAGAGCCTCCAGAGGAGCTGCCGTCTCTCCAGCCACAAAGGCCTATAGCCGAGTCCATGACAGCCTGTGGCATGGAGGGCTTCTGTGGCAGAGGGCCATGCTTCCCTGGCAGGGGCTCCTTCTCACACTGCTTTCCGTGGGGAAACACTGCATGTGCCAAGGCTCTCCTGTGTGCACAAAATCTCTCCCCAGTGCCTGAGGTGCAGGGAATCCTCTTTGGACACAGAGCAATGTTCTGGGCAGACCTATCATGCTGGGAGAGCCTCCACTTCCCCAACTGTCCAACTGCCTCAGGAACACACTTCTAGGGAGTGTGGGTCTAACAGGCAGAAGGGCCCGAGTGAGGAACGTGGATGGCAGGCCAAAGCCACTGTGCTGAGCATTCGCCCGGCAAGTCCCAGCTGAAGGCTCTGTGCACCAGGCTCCAGCCTGAATGAGCCTGTAGCCTGGCCTCCAGTCCCAGGCTTTCCCTGGGCACTGCTAGTTTGGGACCCATCCCAGGCTCAGCCAGGCCTCCCTAGGGCCTGTGCTGGCCTAGGCCACTGCCAGCCAGCAGCACCTCGACAGAGCACAGTTCATGCGAGCAGGCCCCAGGGTGTTGCCTGTGTGTGTCTTGCACTGCTGGGAAGCTGCGGGTCCAGAGGCTGTGTGTGCACGTGGCCACTGGGGCCTGAGCACAAGACAGGCATGACCCCACTTGCAAGCAGGACTCCTGCCACCTCTTTGCTGCCTGCCACACGCCCTCGCTGCCTGCACTGTCTTCACTGCTGGCAGGCCTCTGTGTGCACAGGCCAGTCTCCGCCAAGGAAACAAGGGGCTTGCTCTCCCCTTGCTAGGAGCTCCTCCTACAGCACTCTGGACCAGGGCACACACGCCCCTGGACCAGCAGCCTGCAAGGAAGCTGCCGCTGAGCCATGCAGAAAGGCCTGCAGCACTTGGCAGGGAGCCTTCGGCTGTGGACAGCTTGCCCTCTGCCAAGCCTCGGAGGAGCTCATGGACGATGGGGCCTGCAGCGTTTTCCATGGGAGAGCACTGGGGGCCCAAAGGCTCCCCTGTGCCTTCCGAGCCCCTTCCCACCCACAGGCCCTTGGCACCCACTCTGTTGCCAGAGGGAAGTCCTAAGCAGGGCTCTCGAGCTTGTGCAGCCAGAGTGCCTCCTGCTTGGAAATGGCCTCAGGAACTCATTTGAAGTGAGGCTGCTCCCATGCTTGGCAGCCAGCAGATGGTGCCATCGCTCCACCAAAAAACTCTCTGCTTTGCCTTCAGCCCTGGCTCGCCCTGCTGAGCTCTCTCTGCCTCAAGCAGAAACTCCAGTGTGCGTCCAGCCTACAGAAAGCAGAGTGCCTTTGCCTGAGCACTGCTATGCTGTGGCAGCACCCTGAAGGCCTCCCAGGGCCTTCTCTGCCCTAACCCAGTCGTGCCATTCGGCCCAGGCGGGGAGCAAAGTTCCCCCTTGGCAGGGCTCAGCGTGGGGCCTGTGTGTGGTTTCAGGGCTGGGAAAGGGCAGATCCTGAAGCTGGGTGCCCTCCTGTGAATGGGGCCTGCTGGGCAGAGCCGGCATGCCCTGGTTGGGATGTAGGAGATCTGGGGCCTTCAAGCTGCGTGCACATCCCCTCTCTGGCTGCCCCTCTGGCTGCCCCTCTTGCTTCTTCTCTGCTGCCAAGCCTCTCACACCACACGTGCGTCTCATTGGAAGGAGCAGGCTGCTTGCCATTCTTGGGCAGGGAATCTTCCCACATGCCTCGTTTCCTCGAAGGGGAGTGCACACTGACCCAGAGCCTCCAGAGGATCTGCCGTCTCTCCAGCCACAAAGGCCTGTAGCCGAGTCCATGACAGCCTGTGGCATGGAGGGCTTCTGTGGCAGAGGGCCATGCTTCCCTGGCAGGGGCTCCTTCTCACACTGCTTTCCGTGGGGAAACACTGCGTGTGCCAAGGCTCTCCTGTGTGCACAAAATCTCTCCCCAGTGCCTGAGGTGCAGGGAATCCTCTTTGGACACAGAGCAATGTTCTGGGCAGACCTCCCATGCTGGGAGAGCCTCCACTTCCCCAACTGTCCAACTGCCTCAGGAACACACTTCTAGGGAGTGTGGGTCTAACAGGCAGAAGGGCCAGAGTGAGGAACGTGGATGGCAGGCCAAAGCCACTGTGCTGAGCATTCCCCCGGCAAGTCCCAGCTGAAGGCTCTGTGCACCAGGCTCAAGCTGGAATGAGCCTGTAGCCTGGCCTCCAGTCCCAGGCTTTCCCTGGGCACTGCTAGTTTGGGACCCATCCCAGGCTCAGCCAGGCCTCCCTAGGGCCTGTGCTGGCCTAGGAAACTGCCAGCCAGCAGGACCTCGACAGAGCACAGTTCATGCGAGCAGGCCCCAGGGTGTTGCCTGTGTGTGTCTTGCACTGCTGGGAAGCTGCGGGTCCAGAGGCTGTGTGTGCACGTGGCCACTGGGGCCTGAGCACAAGACAGGCATGACCCCACTTGCAAGCAGGACTCCTGCCACCTCTTTGCTGCCTGCCACACGCCCTCGCTGCCTGCACTGTCTTCACTGCTGGCAGGCCTCTGTGTGCACAGGCCAGTCTCCGCCAAGGAAACAGGGGGCTTGCTCTCCCCTTGCTAGGAGCTCCTCCTACAGCACTCTGGACCAGGGCACACACGCCCCTGGACCAGCAGCCTGCAAGGAAGCTGCCGCTGAGCCATGCAGAAAGGCCTGCAGCACTTGGCAGGGAGCCTTCGGCTGTGGACAGCTTGCCCTCTGCCAAGCCTCGGAGGAGCTCATGGACGATGGGGCCTGCAGCGTTTTCCATGGGAGAGCACTGGGGGCCCAAAGGCTCCCCTGTGCCTTCCGAGCCCCTTCCCACCCACAGGCCCTTGGCACCCACTCTGTTGCCAGAGGGAAGCCCTAAGCAGGACTCTCGAGCCTGTGCAGCCAGAGTGCCTCCTGCTTGGAAATGGCCTCAGGAACTCATTTGAAGTGAGGCTGCTCCCATGCTTGGCAGCCAGCAGATGGTGCCATCGCTCCACCAAAAAACTCTCTGCTTTGCCTTCAGCCCTGGCTCGCCCTGCTGAGCTCTCTCTGCCTCAAGCAGAAACTCCAGTGTGCGTCCAGCCTACAGAAAGCAGAGTGCCTTTGCCTGAGCACTGCTATGCTGTGGCAGCACCCTGAAGGCCTCCCAGGGCCTTCTCTGCCCTAACCCAGTCGTGCCATTCGGCCCAGGCGGGGAGCAAAGTTCCCCCTTGGCAGGGCTCAGCGTGGGGCCTGTGTGTGGTTTCAGGGCTGGGAAAGGGCAGATCCTGAAGCTGGGTGCCCTCCTGTGAATGGGGCCTGCTGGGCAGAGCCGGCATGCCCTGGTTGGGATGTAGGAGATCTGGGGCCTTCAAGCTGCGTGCACATCCCCTCTCTGGCTGCCCCTCTGGCTGCCCCTCTTGCTTCTTCTCTGCTGCCAAGCCTCTCACACCACACGTGCGTCTCATTGGAAGGAGCAGGCTGCTTGCCATTCTTGGGCAGGGAATCTTCCCACATGCCTCGTTTCCTCGAAGGGGAGTGCACACTGACCCAGAGCCTCCAGAGGATCTGCCGTCTCTCCAGCCACAAAGGCCTGTAGCCGAGTCCATGACAGCCTGTGGCATGGAGGGCTTCTGTGGCAGAGGGCCATGCTTCCCTGGCAGGGGCTCCTTCTCACACTGCTTTCCGTGGGGAAACACTGCGTGTGCCAAGGCTCTCCTGTGTGCACAAAATCTCTCCCCAGTGCCTGAGGTGCAGGGAATCCTCTTTGGACACAGAGCAATGTTCTGGGCAGACCTCCCATGCTGGGAGAGCCTCCACTTCCCCAACTGTCCAACTGCCTCAGGAACACACTTCTAGGGAGTGTGGGTCTAACAGGCAGAAGGGCCCGAGTGAGGAACGTGGATGGCAGGCCAAAGCCACTGTGCTGAGCATTCCCCCGGCAAGTCCCAGCTGAAGGCTCTGTGCACCAGGCTCAAGCTGGAATGAGCCTGTAGCCTGGCCTCCAGTCCCAGGCTTTCCCTGGGCACTGCTAGTTTGGGACCCATCCCAGGCTCAGCCAGGCCTCCCTAGGGCCTGTGCTGGCCTAGGAAACTGCCAGCCAGCAGGACCTCGACAGAGCACAGTTCATGCGAGCAGGCCCCAGGGTGTTGCCTGTGTGTGTCTTGCACTGCTGGGAAGCTGCGGGTCCAGAGGCTGTGTGTGCACGTGGCCACTGGGGCCTGAGCACAAGACAGGCATGACCCCACTTGCAAGCAGGACTCCTGCCACCTCTTTGCTGCCTGCCACACGCCCTCGCTGCCTGCACTGTCTTCACTGCTGGCAGGCCTCTGTGTGCACAGGCCAGTCTCCGCCAAGGAAACAAGGGGCTTGCTCTCCCCTTGCTAGGAGCTCCTCCTACAGCACTCTGGACCAGGGCACACACGCCCCTGGACCAGCAGCCTGCAAGGAAGCTGCCGCTGAGCCATGCAGAAAGGCCTGTAGCACTTGGCAGGGAGCCTTCGGCTGTGGACAGCTTGCCCACTGCCCAGCCTCGGAGCAGTTCGTGGATGCTGGGGCCTGCAGCGTTGTCCATGGGAGAGCACTGGGGGCTCAAAGGCTCCCCTGTGCCTTCCGAGCCCCTTCCCACCCACAGGCCCTTGGCACCCACTCTGTTGCCAGAGGGAAGTCCTAAGCAGGGCTCTCGAGCTTGTGCAGCCAGAGTGCCTCCTGCTTGGAAATGGCCTCAGGAACTCATTTGAAGTGAGGCTGCTCCCATGCTTGGCAGCCAGCAGATGGTGCCATCGCTCCACCAAAAAACTCTCTGCTTTGCCTTCAGCCCTGGCTCGCCCTGCTGAGCTCTCTCTGCCTCAAGCAGAAACTCCAGTGTGCGTCCAGCCTACAGAAAGCAGAGTGCCTTTGCCTGAGCACTGCTATGCTGTGGCAGCACCCTGAAGGCCTCCCAGGGCCTTCTCTGCCCTAACCCAGTCGTGCCATTCGGCCCAGGCGGGGAGCAAAGTTCCCCCTTGGCAGGGCTCAGCGTGGGGCCTGTGTGTGGTTTCAGGGCTGGGAAAGGGCAGATCCTGAAGCTGGGTGCCCTCCTGTGAATGGGGCCTGCTGGGCAGAGCCGGCATGCCCTGGTTGGGATGTAGGAGATCTGGGGCCTTCAAGCTGCGTGCACATCCCCTCTCTGGCTGCCCCTCTGGCTGCCCCTCTTGCTTCTTCTCTGCTGCCAAGCCTCTCACACCACACGTGCGTCTCATTGGAAGGAGCAGGCTGCTTGCCATTCTTGGGCAGGGAATCTTCCCACATGCCTCGTTTCCTCGAAGGGGAGTGCACACTGACCCAGAGCCTCCAGAGGATCTGCCGTCTCTCCAGCCACAAAGGCCTGTAGCCGAGTCCATGACAGCCTGTGGCATGGAGGGCTTCTGTGGCAGAGGGCCATGCTTCCCTGGCAGGGGCTCCTTCTCACACTGCTTTCCGTGGGGAAACACTGCGTGTGCCAAGGCTCTCCTGTGTGCACAAAATCTCTCCCCAGTGCCTGAGGTGCAGGGAATCCTCTTTGGACACAGAGCAATGTTCTGGGCAGACCTCCCATGCTGGGAGAGCCTCCACTTCCCCAACTGTCCAACTGCCTCAGGAACACACTTCTAGGGAGTGTGGGTCTAACAGGCAGAAGGGCCCGAGTGAGGAACGTGGATGGCAGGCCAAAGCCACTGTGCTGAGCATTCCCCCGGCAAGTCCCAGCTGAAGGCTCTGTGCACCAGGCTCAAGCTGGAATGAGCCTGTAGCCTGGCCTCCAGTCCCAGGCTTTCCCTGGGCACTGCTAGTTTGGGACCCATCCCAGGCTCAGCCAGGCCTCCCTAGGGCCTGTGCTGGCCTAGGAAACTGCCAGCCAGCAGGACCTCGACAGAGCACAGTTCATGCGAGCAGGCCCCAGGGTGTTGCCTGTGTGTGTCTTGCACTGCTGGGAAGCTGCGGGTCCAGAGGCTGTGTGTGCACGTGGCCACTGGGGCCTGAGCACAAGACAGGCATGACCCCACTTGCAAGCAGGACTCCTGCCACCTCTTTGCTGCCTGCCACACGCCCTCGCTGCCTGCACTG